>NW_020455445.1:1000516-1029433 GCF_003342845.1 Nothoprocta perdicaria
AAATAAATGGAGCGTGAAATGTAACTGATAAAATACATTAAATTATGCAGATAAAGCCCAGGAAGAAAAATGACGTTATAATTCAAAAGCAGCATTGTTAATAACAGCATAGACATAGACATTGTAAATACTTCAGAATCAAATCCGCCCTAAAATGATGGTGTATTAGTCTCTGTGGTATTTATTTCATTCCACTTTTGGAGTTATGCATTCACTTACTAAAAAAAAAAGTAATTTATCTGTACATTAATGAACACTGAAATCAAAAATAGCATGAAAACATTCCTGAAATAGAGAAGTACTACTTAATCAGCACTAATAATGAACTTGTTAGAAAAGTGAACAAGGAAAACCAGTTTGAGACCAACCTCTATTCCAGCATTAAAATCCTCAACTGAATCAAATGTGAACTTTCAAATTGAATGCTTCATCTGAAGGGTGCACACATGGTCTCACACAGCACTGGAACAGCTTTCCARAAAGGGTGGGAAATCTTCTTAGGTGAATTTTTTAGGAGAATGTTTTTAGGACTTGGCTAGACCAAGTCAAAGCTAACCTAATTCTGCACTGATCATAGTAGGCCTTGGTACGTTAGGAGGCTGGACTTCCTCCAGTTCTAGAAGTAGAACAAATACTTCTAGCTTCATGCAAAATTTTTGAATTTATGAGACTAGTCTGTATTTTAACTGCTTATTTTTACAAATATGACATGAAAGAAATGCTTGGTTGCACAAAGAAAAGTCATATCCCTTTTATCCAGTTAACTAGATTCCTCTTATTTGTTTGAGAAGTGAGTTTCCCAGCTGCCTTAAATCAATCTTGAGCATATCCTGCCATTGAAAACAMCACATTCCCCTTCTGCTTGCATGCAAACACTTTTGCCATAATTTTTTTGTCAACTGTGGAAATCATTCATTCATATGGTGAGTTGGAGTTACACATATGTCTGAGAAAGAAGAGTGTCCATTTTCAGAAAGATTAGCAGAGTGACCTAGCTCACCATATGACCACATTATCTGTAACAATCACGTAAAAGAGAATGGAGAAAAATATGTGTGGAAAGGCCAGGGGAACGAACAGTATCTGCCCATTTTGTAGCACCTCACTGTTAGGCCAGCTATAGAATCACACRCTAAGAGGAATTATAGCTTTCCTAAACCATTTATTCTTGAACTCTCGTATAGTTGTGAATACATATTGTCCTAGACCAACTTTTGGTCACTCATCACACTTCCAAAGAATGAAATCACTAGATCTTTAGATAGATTAAGCCCCAAAGCTTGGAAAAATCCAGCAGAACCATAGTTCAACTGCCTACTCACGATTAGCCCTGATTCAGACTTATCTGTATTTGAGAACATTTTTTTCCACAATCTCATCATAAGCCTTAGAGTTTACAGATGAACATTTTTGTCATCAGGAATGACAGTTCATTTATCTCAGGTGAGTGGCTGACACTATTCCTAAATAATGTGGGTTTTCTTTCTTGCCTCTCCCTGCTGGGACTGAAGCTATCAGAATTTACGCTAAAAAGGATTCAAGAAAATACTAGGAAAACAAAGATCAGCTTTAAAGAGTCAGTGTCATATGGAGCTGCTTGTTCCAAACAGAATGAGTGTGCTGGCTATAGAACCCACAGGCTACTTACAACCACTCTACCGGTCTGCATCCATACATAACTTTTTCAGTTCTCTAATTATCTTGAAAAAAACCCCAGCCACATAAATAGCAGTTCAGTCAAAATTGGACCTGAAGGACATTATTCTGGTTGCCAGTAAAATTTTGACCTTGCTTGAAGGCACAAAAGTGGTAAAACAAAATGCTTTAAGTGACTCAATGGTGGAGTGGACCTTAGCACAAAAGAACTTTTGCTCTTTTATGCTTAGATTAGCTGCCAGATGAAGACAAATCACATGAAGGCTTATTAAGTCTTGAGAGTAAAAAAGTAAAACTACTTTGGAGACATACAACAGGGGTGTGGGAATGGAAAGGCAACTGAAATACARAAAAATCAGAGATTACTTTCCACATCTGAGGTCCTTTCAAAAAAATCTGTTCCTGCAGGCAAGTGGCAAGGGTGAAGACATTTAAATAAGTAACAGAATTTTACTGAGTAGTTTGTCATCAAAATGATGAATATAGTTAAAGTTATTCTTAAGAAAAAGACATTTCATGCCTCAGGATTTGTAAGCTKGGCAAGTTAGAGAACATGCAAGTGGCAGAACAATAGCTATTCAAGAGTGAAGTAAAATGAGAAAGAACAGATGTGATTTCACAGAAAACTAAATAGGCACTTCTGAACATATACTAGTACAAAATACCATCTTTCTACCAAACAAGAAAGTGTGGTACAATATTAGCTTGAGTCCTGAGATGCATTTCTTTCTCCATTTTGTAGACATTTTATTACTAACCTCTCCAAAGAGCACAGCATTAGATAGGTCTTTGGAGATTTTCTCCAAGCAAAGGCGTTTGATTTTGTTGCCTTTAAACAAAGCACAACCAGCTTTCAATAAACAACATTTCTTCCTCTGTTCTAATAAATATACAAGGGCTACAACTGAAACATGAAAGTTTGGACTTAGTTTGTGACCTTCTAGCACTGAAACTCATATTGGAGACATAAGAAATATATCCAGTACTCAAGTACTCTCCAACTCTGCAAATATCTAAAATTTCATCACAAACAGCAACTCTGATATAGAAAGAATTTCATTAAATAGAATCCATATATATTTGAAGCATACATATAGTAAGGAATTACACAAAGCAATACCTGGCTGCAAATTTAAAGGTCAAAAAGAAATATTTCTTCTGTTTGCTGGTCTTGGTGAATTCTGATTTTTCCTCACSCTAGGTAAGGAAAGCCTAGAACAGAAAGTTTACAGATCTTGGTGTAGGTATAAAGGCTGTATATGTGTATTTATCAAGACAGATTAGGTCTTCAGTATGTAGATACTTTACCTGCTTTGACATTAAAAATTATTCAGCCATAAAAAGATGTAAATCTTTTAAACATAACCCACTACCCTAAGTAAATGTGATTTATTGTGTTGCTTTCCTGTCTGTGACTAAAAAAACTCTAAAAATATTTAACAGCTGTCAGCCAACAGGTGTGGCTGGATAACACTAAAACATGGTTCCATAAGCTGGAATCAATTTTGTCTCCTTCGCTGTTGGAATCAGGCAAGCAGAACAACTGCAGCATTTTTAATATTACCTTTAATAACCTCAAGAAACTTAGGCAGGAAGCAAAACCTTTCCTGTATACTTGGGAAACTTCAGTCTACCATGATTTTAGTTGCTAGAGCTACACATTTGGAGAGATATAGATGGCAGTTACAGTGAAGGTCTTTCTCTGAACACTGAATGCAGCTGATACACAGTGAGATGAGCTTAAAAGATATATACAAAACATATTCTTGAAAAATGGTGTCTTGAGTTTCATTAAATTTTAAAGCATGTTCACTTAGAATTTAAAGACAGTTATAAATGACCTTTAWCTTGCCATTAGCCTTAGTGTTTTTCTAAATAACGATTTGTGATTCAAGGCTTTCCATGAACATCATTGTCAGACAGTGAGAAATGAAAGCCAAATATAAGTAATGTTTCTGTGAATCACAAAGACAATTAATCAAAACACTAGACTTCTAATAAAGCAAAATTGTTATACTTATTTTCTCTGTCCTTCACACTAGGTCTGATTTTTTTCTAATTCAGTAAGGAAAGGAAATTTTGATTAATTAAAGTTATATATTTTCTCAAAATGTAAATCAGAAGCGGCAACTCTATTTAAATTAATAACTTGTTCTTGCAAATAATACACACTAGAACAGCAGTTATATTCCTGACAATAAAATATTACACGTGACAGAAGACTTTTTCTAATATCCTAAAGATCTTCAAAGAGTGACCAAAATTTGCAGTGCTAATTTGCAGTGCATTATATCCTCCTGTTCATTAATGAACACACGTTACTCAGCCCTGTTACACTCCTCAGTCTTCCCAGTGAGACATTTCCTCCAAGGTCTCCAGCCTTGTTAACAGTCTGACTTTACTGTTCACCTTGTCAGGCTTGTGCTCTGTGGGGACCCAGAAGCCAGGCAGTCAAGACAGCAATATAAATAATGTAAATCTAGACAAACTAATAGGACACACAGCTGATGTAATCTATCCCCTGCAGTACGCTTCCTTGGAAAGCACTGCAGTAAACCAGATCTCTCTGCGGCAAGATCTCAGTCTCTTGCTGTAGCCAAACCATCTCCATCTCTAGAAGAATTTCACTTGCTGAGCCCATTGCTTTCTGAGGCAAAGTTAACAGTCTCTTCTGTTTTGCTTTCCTCAGTTAACTATTAAAAAGATTTGTAGTTTATCCCATATGCAGACGATTCTTTTTGGAATCTTGAAATCAGAACTACRTAATCAAATATGTTGTATCTTGCACTATTTAGCATTCCATCAGCCCTGAATGCTACTCAATTATTATATATCTATTTGCCTTGCAGAAGAATGTGTAAAATATAGGCACTTTCCAACACCTGAAAACAACTGAAATAATAATACAGAAGTGACCTACTCAAATGCTCAAGAAAGAAATATAAATATATTTTATATTTCTCAGCTGTAGCATAATTATCATAGAAGGGTATATATCTTTTAAATTAAATTTGTCCAAGTAATTCTAACTAAAATATCCTGTCTCAAGATGAAAAGTCATTTAAGTGGACAAAGTTTTTAAATTTTAATTCTTTATTTTGTATATAAGTCAACTTTTGAAAGGTTAACCTGTAAGGAAGAACACAAATAGACAGTTTTATGCATTTAAAGTTATATTTTGGGGATTAAGCTGTATCRACAGGCAGAATTAAATTATGCTGCACAAGAGAGACCTCCCAAACACGTAACACAGGAAGAGTGACTCACACTAAAGAGACTTCTATCTTTTGCCACAGTTAGGTAAGATGAATACTACCAAAATACTTCTAGGAGAATTCGCTTGTTCTGGCATTTAATAACTGTAATGACTAATCTCATTGCATTGAATGTGGCTAAAATCAATGAMTCATCTGTGAAACTGCAGAACACCCAAATAGCCAACTTTGAGCATTCATTTTAAAATTTTAATTACTTCCAGAAGTTCAAGAATTTCCAGAAGATCAATCAAGTGATTCTTGCTCAGAAAAAAAAAAAATCTGGAAGGCTAGATGGTCAGCGTCCTTGAAGGGAACTAGTTTCTTGCTAGTTCCTTACAAGGAAAACTAGCATTCGTATGTATAAAGTGACATTACATCATGCCCATRATGTTAAACCTATAATATGCTTCTTAAAAAAAAATTGCACAAAAGAAACATTTCTGACATTTTGGACACATGAAATTATGGCCAAAATTCATCCATTTCAAATCCATTTCAGAATAAAGTTCTATCCAGGATTAAGGAAACATTTACTGTAAGGGGTTTGGTTGTTTCGTTGCTGTGAAGAAAGATGATGTATAAAGAAAAAAAAAAGGATGGATATAGAAAAACTCAAGAGAAGTTTTTTTCCAACATTCCAGAATTTGAGAACTGTTATGAATGAATACTCAAAAAATAAAGAATTTTCACTTTGGCTTTACCTATTTTTAAAAAATACTTACATAAGTGGCATTGGCAAACAGGAGGAATATCTAGGACATCTCACAGAATCACAGAATCACAAGATGGTTGAGGTTGGAAGGGACCTCTACAGATCATCTAGTCCAACCTTCCTACTGCAGCAGGGACACCCAGAGCACGGGGCACAGGGTGGCATCCAGGCGGGTTTGGAAGATCCCCAGAGAAGGAGACTCCACAGCCTCCCTAGGCAGCCTGTGCCAGGGCTCTTTCACCCTCACAGGGAAGAAATGTTTTCTTAAGTTCCTGTGGAACTTTCGGTGCTTCAGTTTGTGGCCATTTCCTCTAGTCCTATCGCTGACCACCGCTGAAAAGAGGCCAACCTGATCCTCCTTACTCCCTCCCTTGAGGTATTTAAAGACACTGACCAAGTGCCCCCTCAGCCTTCTCTTCCTCAGGCCGAACAGGCCCAGCTCTCTCAGCCTTAAAGAGTTTGGCCTCATCCTTCCTACATTCTCCCCTCAGGTATTTGTACATATTGATCAGATCCCCTCTCCATCTTCTCTTCTCTAGGCTAAACAGGCCCAGCTCRCTTAGTCTTTCCTCATAAGAGAGATGCTGCAGTCCCTTCATCATCTTTGTTGCTCTGTGCTGGGACCTTCTCCAGAAGCTACGCATTCCTCTTGTACTGGGATGCCCAGATCTCCATCCAATACTCCCGGTGCAGCCTCACCAGAGCTGAGGAGAAGGGCAGGATCCTCGATCTGCTGGCAACACTCCTCCTGATGCAGGGCAGGATCCCATTAATGTTTACATTGATATTTACATCTGACAGATATAAACAGGAATCTTGCTCAAGATGGGGTCCTACAAAGGTGTGACTGGAGGTAAATGAATCCCTGAATGACTGAATCACTGAGGTCAGGAACTACACCTCGATCAGCTACTCCAACCCCTCTACTCAGAACAGGGTTATTAATTCAAACAGATTGCTCAAGTCCTTACTCAGTTGGGTTTTAAGTGGCTCAAAGAATGGAGTCRACAGCTCTCTGAACAACTTGCTCCAGTGTTTGATCACCTTCAAAGTAAACAAACAAACAAACAATTTTGTTTATATAGAATTATGTTTACATAGAATTTTGTGTGTTTCAGTTTAGTGCCCATGTCTTATCTATCTGGTTGGTTGGCATCAGTGCCCAAATATTAGAACTTGGGGATACTCATCAAAATTATGAGGAGGTTGGCATACAACTCGTGAGAGAAAGTGCTTTGTTTCTATGGATGAACTTCTGGAATTTGCTGCCACAGAAGGGCATAGAGATGGTGAGCACCAGTTCATGGATGTCAAGAGATACTGAAGGGGACAGTCAAGGATATAACCACTTGCATTGTGGGATGCTGAACCAGGAAAGACAGAGACATACACACACACACACACACACACACACACACACACATTGCACACATGGAGTACTTCTTCCTTCCTACTTCATTTCCAACTACCCTTGAGTTATCTCCTGTGGAATACTAACTACCAAGGATGTATCCTCTGCCATCCTCAAATAGATCATAATGAACGCTGGGGGAATACAACAGTGTCTGAGTTCATGCTTTCCTGAAATAGCACCTCCTAATTCCAGCTTCAGTAATGGAACACTGAGCAAGATGGACCACTGGGCTGACTTTAAAAGCTTTTGTCTCAAGTATGTCAGAAGAATGTAGAGAAAAATAAGTTGGGCATGATGGATTCTCTTGAAACCCTGTAAGTGCTTTCTCGTTTTGCCATACTAAAGAAAAGAAACCCTATGTCTACCCTATGTATGTTGCCACTACATCCAGAGCTTCTTTAAGAGAAAAGATTGAGATCAGAACCCTAATCATGTAAGCATGGTAAATATGTTTGGTATACTGCACCCTAAAAGCATTACAATTAAAGCTGTAGAATTTCTAATTGTCAAAGGGAGGGGAGCTTATAAACTTGATGAAAGGACATGGTGTTTCATAATCTAGACAGACAGCTGTGAAACAGTAATGTAGGGATACAGAGCAAAGGTTACATCATATGAAACCATATTCCAATATATTTGCATCATATGATRTATATGATATATATCATATATATATATATCCCATATATTCCAATAAATCTGCAATAAACGTGCCTGTTTTTAAGGGGCTGTGAAGAAAAGTGACCACTTTGTCTTTTCTCCTCAAAATCATTAATGATGGATAGCCAAATGATGGATTGCCTCCCCCTTTTTTTTGTGATTTCTTTCACTATGTCACCTGAAATACTTGTATTTATATTGCAGGCAAATTACTTGCTACTGAGAAGTAGTTATATTCTGCCTCTACCATGATTAGAAATAATCTAATTATTAGAAATAATATAAATAGCTTGTCCATTTATATTTTCAAAATTAAGGGGGAGGCAATCATGTTCCACTTTAATGTTAGTTCTCAACCACCTTGCATATTCTTTCTTGACTCGTGACAAAAAGTCACAAAAGTTTGGATTGCAGATAAAAGTTTCTAAAAATCTTGTTTAAAGTAATTTCACAATTTTCCATGAGAACTGACAATGTTGTTACTGTATGCTCAGAGGTGAAAAMCCCCCCACCTACTATAACGTATTGCTCTTCAATTCCATCATCCCATCGTCTAGATGACAAAAAAAAGATATCAACTAATTATCTCAGCCAATTTCACTGCCAGTCTTACCTACTCATGTAAAGAAAAAGAACTGACATGGGTGATGATAAAGTAATAGCTTTGTAGATGACTGATATTCAAAGATAAAACTATAAAGATTTGTATACATAAAATTATTGCTTTACATAAAACTCAGTACCAGAAGCTCAGAACTTTTTCTGTTTGCTCAATCATATATTCGATGCACAAAGCACATCACTGACATTAGCAGTCCTCCTATTTCTTTCTTTAGAGGTAAAAGCAAAAACACCTTGCAGCACATTCTTCACGTAGTGCTTTCAATGCAGCAGATGGGAAGTAAGCGATGGATATCAACAGCAAACAGAACTATTTTCTCAGGTTCTACAGTTATTTCTACAGCTGGCTGTACAAGTACTGTACACCAAGTGCTCTGGGGCTTCTCGCATTTCCAAGAAAAAGTCCTGGAGAGCATATACCAGTCTTTCCAAGTGCCTGTTTCTTCCACTGAAGGTATACACATACCCTAGAAATTCTGTCCTCTGAGTTAGCAGCAAAATCAACATCATACTCTATTCTATTTATGAACCTCTAATTACAAATGTCATTGAAAAAGAAATTTTAAGTTTATACTGCTGACATAATAGCTCATTTTCATGGGAAGAAAAAGGAGTTCGTATAAACCTTTCAACACAGAACTCTGTCTTGTAACTAATTAGTTGCTAACTTCAKAATCTTTTATATTAAAAAAACCCAAACAATAACAAAATTGTTTAAGTACGGAAAAATTATTTAAACATATTTTAGCTCCCCATTTATCAGATTATTTTGCATTCCTTTCTTTTTTCCTGTAAATTTTAGTACAGTTTTTGAAGTGATTTTAGGCCACACAACTGTTGACCGCACTATAAAATGTAAATTTCCATATGAAATTAATCTTTGAATTTAGCTCTTTCAAATTAGCTGCAAAATTCAAAAAGTTTGGGGGATGTTTTCATTAGTAAGGGATAAAATTTCAGAGCGGCAATTAAATAAATGAATAAGCTTCATTGGTAGTGTTGCTCTTTTATATAAAAAAAAAAAAAAAAAAATGTGCCAGAGAGACATTTTTACATGTTTACATGTGTATTCTAGTTTACACAACTAGAATACACAAAGAATTTCAGGAGCATTTTGTTTTATAACTTCTCAACTTACATAGAGTTTCAGCTACAAAGAACTCTTAGACAAATAATAATTTTCCTTAATACAAAACGAAATACATTTATGAAATACGGGAAAATCAAGATTTTTACACACTGTTGTGAACTCTGCAGTATTACACTATACCATATTTTTCAAAAAGGCAAAAGGGATATTGCTTTATCTCACATTGCTTAGCTTTCATTCACTTGAATTTAGGTTCATCTGCACTTCTTGCAGCAGAAAAAGTAGTAATATTTCATTTTTAGAAAGCAAAACAAATTTATAATCAGCAATAAAATGGAGCATTCCCTTGATGGTGATACATATTTCTACAGGCAAAGCACTGTTCATTCAATTTTGGCATAATGGAAATAAAAATACAGAGAATAGCCTTAAGTCAGCTGAAAGATAAGAAAACATTATTAGTTGAGGAAGGGAAAGCCCCATCAAACTACATTTTTTCTCCTCCAATTTGTAACGGACTCAGCTGCACTAATAGGATTGTGTATAGCCCATGTGAAATCTGATTTCCACACTTTGAAAGTCTTAATAATAATCAAGGTGAATACTACTAGGAAGAGACATCCCTTCTGTTTGTCTCCTTCATTCTTTTATGGGTTATGCGAAGTACTCTCATATAGCACAGAACACCTTCCAAGGTCCAGCATAAAAGTGATCTGATAAGAAGATATTATACAGCTCTAAAGAAGTAGATAATTTTACATACATTTGGAAAATGTATACAAATATATTTTAGCCTGCAGACTTGGAAAGACCGTTACTACATAAAGATATCAAAACATCAGTGGTTAAGCCACTTATCACAAAATGAACAGGTGTTTGTACAAAAGCTACAGTAGATTCACATTAAAAAATACTTTTTATATATCCATTCTTCATAGAGATTTATATAAAAAAATAAGATGAATAGTCAATAACAGAGTATGGTTACTCAAAGCTACCATGTTGGTTTTGCATTATACCTTCAAGCATTTCATACAGTCATTCCTAAATCACAAATACTTTTAGTAGACTATTTTAGATAGTCCTAGGTCATGAAACATACCTGATCCTCAAAAAAAAAAAAGGTATCAATATTTCTAGTTATCCTTGGCTGGTTCTGAAAGCCATTATCAAAGTTCTCACTTGAAAGCAGAATAAAACTTACATTTACTGTGTATACATTCAGTTATCAGTACTATTAGAGATTCCTAAGCAATGATTCTTTTTCAACAGATTGTAAGCATAAGCCTTTTCAGATCAACAGAAAACATTAGTTCTAACTTTATTTGAAGATCTCCAAAGAATTATGAATTTTTGGGATGTTCAGAGGAAAAAGGTGGGTATTTGTTTTGTTTTTAATCACGGGAAGTCATGTTCCTTAAAATTGCAAAAAAGTTCTTCTGTACTGAGAAACCCCAAGTTTGTCAAGATGAGCCTAACAGCCTAATAATATGCATCTTCTTTAATACTTGAACTAAATGTTTGTGCTAATATAGTACCTTTTTGCTATGGCTTTCTAGAAGTTTTCCTGGAGGAAAAAAAAAAAAAAAAAAGTAGCTGAAAAGAAGTCAAAGCTATTATTTTAAACTAAAAAAGTCAATCATTAAATAGTTTTGACTCAATCTCCAAACAGGTCTGGCAGCACTGCGAGAATCTGAGCCACTATAAGAAGCAATATGGTGAAAAATGTTTCATGGGCACTATCTTTGTAGTTATTTATRCCAAAAGAAAAATACTTCTGGATTTCTGGATGATGAGCAGCACCTTTTACAACCGCTGTGATTTCTCACCTATCAATTTCTGAGAAGCGCTTTAAAAATTGCTGTAAAGTGAGAGGAACATCTAAATCCATCTTTCCACTTATTTGCAGATTGCAAGCCTGGTGAACCATGACTCCTTTGAAATCAAATTCCCACTGACTTCAGAGATGCTAGGATTTTTCCCAACTGTTTGCCCGTTATAACATACATGGTACGTTAAAGAATATTTCCTGGAATAATTCTGAAAGTAAATCTGGGACCTAGTGCAGGCCTGCTGAGAGCGAAAGAAATCTGTATATTTTAGGAAAAAGTGGATTATTTTAAATACAAGTCTCCTTGCTCTCCAGAGTTCAGTTAAGCAGTTGGAAATGATGACGAACTCATCCCTTCAGTCAATCATCTCTGAAAGGTCTCTACCCACTCCATCCCATTTCCATCAGATCCCTCAGATAGGTGTCAAAAGAGAACTTCTAACTTACAAAGAAGCAGCAACATGTATGTGAAAATAATTCTTATTTCTTAAATATCAACATATCACCATCCTTCCTCAGTGTATTCCTCAATGCACAATTTTCTTTCTAACAAAATATCCCTGCAGGATATTAAAGGGAGTGTACATTTAGAGGATGCAGCCAAGTGAATCCTTCAGATTCAACATTTGTTATTTTAACTGCAAGCCCCTATATGGGCTATCCTGCTCTCCTGTTTTAGGCAGAGTATTAACACACCATTGCTTTTGGCAGTACCTCATCACCGTCACCATTCTCATCATAAGGTCACTCATGTAAATGCCTGTTTTCTGCTCCCAATTATTCTCTTTTTGAGCAACAGCAGGTTTCCTGCTCCCCATTCTGCTTTTTCACTCAAAAATTGGACAGTGCGCACTGCAAAACATGACAGTAGAGAAGCAGAAATTTCCAGAGAAGTTGCAGCTATGTGGAAAAGACACTTTCTTAAATGAACAAATGTCATTCCTCAGGATCCTGCTTTTCTTTGAGGAAGAATATAAGCAAAATGGCCTCCACCTGGAGCCCACACCACTGGCACTGCTTAGTCACTGCTTGGGCAGAGGTCCTGGAGACAGGAGTCAATTCTGTTTCCAGAATAAACAGCAGTGGGGCACCAATCTTCCTACTGCAATGTGGCACCGATGGTGCTCTCTGAGTTTTCCTTTCTGAAGAAATGTCAGGAGCCCTCCTGTATGATTTTAAGAGCAACTATCACTTTGTGAAGCCCCCCAATCCCCAAGTTCTGATTTGTCACTAATTAATCATTTGGGATGGGCAAGTCTGCCTTGAGCAAAGTAGGATCGGCACCTCTACTGYCATCCTCTAAATCCTCCTTCCCAATATCTGTGTAAGCTCAAAAGAAGTCCCACAAATAAGAACAATTTTGAGTACGTGTAARTATATGTAAATGCAAGAAAAGGAGCATTATCTGCTCATCATCCCAAATGCCTTTAAAACATAATATAAAGAGAAAAGTTTGGGTCCCCACCATGAAGCAATATAAGCTGCACAGCCTTTTTAGGTGTTCCATCCGGTAGCAATACTTGCCGTTTTAGCTGATCCAGATTTTAAACCTCTGTTCTAAAGATAAGAATCTCTTCTTTTTTTTCCCCATTTTTTTTCCAAAATCTACACAAGCAACTGACCTATTTCCACTCCTGGGGATACATTTGATATTCATGGCCATACACATGTAGAAGAGAGAAATCAAAAAGGGATGAAATAGGTTATGAACAAATGGGGACAGTAAGAGAGGAATGAGCAGTATGATACTTACAGAGTACTACTCTCTGATTTACTTCAAAAGAATAAAATGTGATATTCTGTCTTTGAATACCTAATAAAAACAGGTATTTCAGACCTGCCAAGTAATTAATTTGTAGAATATGCTGCAGAAAGGAGCAAGCGAGACAGTTTCTCAACAACAGTGAAATATTAATAATTTTACATTTAAAATCTTATAGTGTTTCAAAATGTTCTCAAGTGATTCCCAGGGTTCTGGAAAGCAATTTATGCTCTATAACAGTAACACAGCCCCATCCCTGCCCCCCCAGCTAAGCCTGCAGAAAACTGGAACACAACAGAAAACTCATCTGAAACACGGGTGCTGCAGCAAGTGACAGGTTCCTGGGATCAACCTAGAGTGTGATTTGGAAATGGAACCCAGTAGCCTGAGGTTAAAACACATTGTCCCCACCTCACAGTCTGTTTCATTCTAATTGACAACAAATGGAGAAAAAAAAAAAAAAAACCAACAACAACAACAAAAAACCCCTGTTCATTTCTTTCCTCCCCACGTTGCTGCTTTAACTACGTAAAGCCTCTTTCCCAAGAGCTAGAGAAAGGCTGTCATGTCAGACTGGGCTACCCTTGGACAAACAATATAAAATGAAAATAGTTACAAGGAATAAAACCATGTTCAGTCCATGAAGCAATTCTTTCTGCTGAAGAAAGAAGAAAGGCACATTGCTGGAAACAAGCCTTCATTGATTTAACGGGTATCCCCACAACACAGTTGTTCAGAGCTAAGCTCTACAGTTCTTTGGAAGACACAAAAGGGAGAAATCCTGTAAAGTAGAAGAAAAGGCAGAGATGATGTTGCTAGATGGTGAAACTAGCTTCAGGTGTATGCTTGCAAATTCCTAGTGCATACAGCAGCAGAGCCTCTAATATGATTCCTCTCTGAAGCTTCTTTCTGTCTGTGAGAATGGTAGAAATACAAAATAAAGTCAAAATCAAGTTAACTTTATTAGATACAATAACTATTTTAGATATTTTCYATAGACATGAATAATAAAAAAGGTTTTCCCTTTCACCATTAAAGGATAAACGGCTTTCCGATGGAGGTGCATGGGTTTTGTTCACTTGCTTTGTTTTTGGTTTTGTTTTTTGAATATGTGAAYTTCTACTTTGGAGTCACTGCTCTTCATTTGCTTTTTAGATAGGTATATCATGCTGCTAAAAGAATTAGAAATAAATTGCTAGCTAACTCGGAGAAGTTTCCTTTCTCCTTTATGATAGTCATGTTCAAGAAAGGTTTTTTTTTTTTTTTTTTATTGCCAGACTTCTAATGATTTAGCCTCCTTCTGCATTAAAGGTGAGACCCAGTACAGGTCCAGAGTTCAAATACATGTTAGATCATTTATTAACTTCAGTGAGCAGCCACGAGTAGTTGAATGTGATTCTTCTTTCTAACAACTAACAAAGGTTGAATTAGCTCTATTTAGCTCTATTAGTTCTATGAATTAGTACTATTCACTGAATATGAAATAAACTTCAATATTTGAAAGATCTTTGTGTTGGCCTTTCTCTTATCTTGTAATTAAAAAGAGTTTAAAATATCAGTAAGAGCAGAACTGTACTAATCTAATATTTATCTGAATAAACACCTAAAAGAGAACTCTCTATAATGCACAGCAAGATACAGAATATATATAATCAATAAGAAATCAAATCAATGCTATGAACTTGAGAATTTTTGTCAGAATCAAGAAACTAAAATTTGCTTCATTAAATCTCCTTAGAGATTTTCCTTCTTGAAAATCTTACTACTGAAATACAGAATTTGTTTGAAAATAAAAATATAGGATGACCTAAAATTAAAAAAAAATGACTCAGCTTTGATAGAGACAAAATATTTTATATTGAATGACAGAGCAACTTTTAGGAACATGCATTTTCTAGCTCCTCCGAAAGTTCGTTTTGCTCCTGATCAAATTGAAATGTTTGATGTGCACCAGTACACCATGAGCAGAACCCTAATCTGGAATGCGAACAGTAGTGAAGACTGAAGAGAATTTTTTCTTTTTAGAAGCTATCTTAGAAAAAGCTTAAGATTTTCTAGTCCAATCCCCCTGCTGAAGCAGGGACACCTAGAGCATGTGGCACAGGGTGACATCCAGGGGTGTTCTGAAGACCTCCAGAGAAGATCCCCTCTCTCGACTTGCTGTCAACACTCCTCCTGATGCAGGCCAGGATGCCACTGGCCTTCCTGGCCATGAGGACAAACTGCTGCCTCATGGTTAACTTGGTGTCAACTTCTCCCAAAACCCTCTTCGCGGAGCTGCTCTCAAGCAGGTCAACCCCTAATCTGTACTGGTGCCTGGGGTTATTCCTCTGGATGGCAGCACAGCCCTCCGGAGTGTCGGCCACTCCACCCAGCTTGGTGTCATCTGCAAATTTGCTCAGGGTGCACTCCGTGCCCTCGTCCAGGTCACTGATGAACAAGTTGAACAGCACCRGGCCCAGTACTGACCCCTGGGGGACACCAGTGGCCACAGGCCTCCAACTGGACTYGGCCCCATTTATCACCACCCTCTGAGCTCTGCCATCCAGCCAGTTCTCAATCCACCTCCCTGTGCACTGACTAATCTGTGCTGACAATACACACACTTCRTCTTCTCCCCTGTTAAGCATGATGMAAATAAAAGGTCAGTTGATCAAGAGAACAGGAGAGAAAGTGCAACAAAACAACAAATTAAAACAAAAGTGAAACACGCACTAGTCTTTGTTTTCRCTCTACAGGAACTCAGCAGTATCCTTGCAGATATCTCACTAGGCGAGAATGGGGACAGGAAAAATGAGTAACTGTCAGGCACAGAAACAGATTCCCTATTTCAGAAACAGGCTACCCTAATCATTTTTGCTCTGACCATACTTTATGGACACAGGAATTTATTCATATTGCTTACTTTAATTTATCCAGGCTTTTGAATTCAAGAAAGCAAGGTRTGATTCCAGCCACAGCTTTCAGATCCTAGTTCCCTATAGAGTCAGCTGACAAATCAGTACACTGGTACCACTCCTGGTACCAGGACTGTTTAAGATGCTTGCAGAATGCAGCCTAGCAAGCCAACTGGCAGTTAAAAGTGACAGCAGCTATCTGTCACCTAGGCATTCATTCTTGTCGACAGAAGAAGTAGGTTATCTCCTCCATTCTTCAAGAACATATTTTCTTCCTCTTCCCACAACACACTGAATTCTTATAGTACTGCCAAATCTCTTTGTAAATCATGAGTTAAATGCACAAAAAAAAATCCTGAAATTCTTTTTACATAATCATCAGTACTAACATGTATTAAGTGAGATCAGAAGATCAGTGCAGTAGATGACCTCAATGTGTATCATAAAACCTAATCCCAAAGCTCCTTTAAACGAGTAACAGCTTTTGCACCAGACCCAGTCAGAAGCAATCATTTACCAGGATCATCAGTGTAAAATCTTTCACAATATTATATTCATGCTAATTTTAAAAATCCTCCAAAATAGCTTAAAATTGAATTCCTATTACAGACTTGCATCCTTGGAGCCATAGGAACAGCAGTCTCCAATAACCCCAGGCAGAAATGGRGCCTTGCAGGTGCATGGGAACTCTGCTTTAAGTCCTCAGAGATAATTGGTGATGCAAGAAAAATTTTTTTTCTAAAACAGGAAGACTGAAGCAACTGCCTCAAACAAGGACATGTGCAATAACCAGAGAGCACTATTGCAGATGGTCATAAAACTGTTTACGCAAAATCTGATTATTTATCTCATTTTGGCACAGTGTATAAAGAAGCTTATTTTTTTCTACATGTGTAATGCCTTTAGCAGATACATTGAAGAGCTCAACAACCATATGCTTGCTCTGTTTCATCTAATACAACCCACTGTCCCATGAGACAAGGTCCTACTAGGAAAGTGAAGTCAAGAAACGTTAGATTGGAGAATCTCCTCCGTACTACAGGTGTGCCAGTAAAAGAAAGCTCCTTCAGCTTTCAGGCTTCAGAAAGAAAGCAGAAGCTTCCAGGCCTGTGCACAGCTTATTATGCCAACCTCAGCCACAGCAGAATTGCTTGACAAATGTTTGCTTTGACTAAAATGTTTGAAAATGGTTCTCCTCCCTCTTCCCCAAGCTAACTGATTATTATATAGAATAGTAACAGGCAATCCTCTGCTACTGTTCTTGGTAACACCTCCTTCTTGAAAATGAAATATGACTATTTTAACAAAAATCAGGAACATGAACAGTAAAGCCCTGTGAATGGCTTCAAGTAACTGCTTTATTAATTTCAAAACAGGCTGCTAGATATTCATTACTAGAGTTCATAATTTCTTAAAAGTCCTATACTTTGTTCAAGAACATTAMAAAGTATTACCTGTAAGAAGAGCTAGGTTGCTTTTCACTTTGTTTCTTGTTGGTAAGGCCATCCTAACTGCGCATACTAGGAATTACTTCTCTTGGTTTCACTACTAATCCTACCAGTCTTGAAGGCTGTAAGATGGATTACAATTTTCAGCAAGTTCTGTCCTTTCTGAATGCACCACCAGTGATCAAGTTAGATATAAAGTACAGCTCTTCAGCAGAAATACCAGTAGGCATTAAAAAAAACAAACAAACAAAAGCAAACAAAGCAAAGTAAAACAAAAACAAACCATTCAGACATTTGTATGCAGCCTTAGGGATGATAACTATAAAAGCCGTATTCATGTTCGTATAGTTGAAGTACWTATTTGAGAAGTGTAATCTGTTGTAAGTGAAAGCATCAAAATAATCCTAAATTTGACTTCTAAAGAAGAGCAAGAAGCAATTTATTTGAGCAGTTTCATATTTTAAATGACTTAACAAGATCTAGTCATAAAGAAGGAGCACAAAAAAAAATTGAAGTTATTATTTGAAACGATAGAAATTTGTCTTGTGAGAGGATCTCAGATGGTGTAAAATATGAAAGAAGTGACAGGAGCAGATGGTATTTAACATAACTTAAGCAAAGACTTAGCACATGCTCTACGGCCATTAATATTAATGCATAGTGTTCCTTCAGAAAAGTACTGCTTTCCTGCTAAACATCACGACAAAATAGTATTTTTGCCATTGCTTAGCTTCCGTGCACTTTCTTGACTGTACTCATTAAGCTGAATGCCTGTGACAGGAGAAGGGGATAAACTGGACTCTCTGAGTCTGCTCACATTTCTGTAGTTCTTCATATGAATCTAATTAGGTAAAGGATAAAGCAGAAATCTGGGCTAATAATTTCACTTGTAAAATCCTTCATATTCACAGCAGCAATTCTTGAACTGCAGATTGTATGTTGTAATCTCAACAAGCAGCTGACTGAGGCTTTATTGTAACAGGTACAACAGGAGCAGATCTGGAACACAAAACAGATGGTGCAGAGGATTGTATCCATGCTAGAGGCATTTGCAGGGAATTGAATGTGCTTACTTTGAAGGACCTCCTGTCAGGTCCCAGAAAGTGAACACTTGAACATATCTTTGGGTTTAAATTCACCTGAAAGGAATCCAATTTGTGTGCACTGCAACACAAACCCCAAACCTAGCAAGTAGGAAAGATCAGGATGTGCACTCAAAACAGCTCTTGATCAAAGCTAAACCACTAACATTTCTCCCTGAATTTGGCGAGAAAAATCTTAATAGGTTTCTCAGGAAGCTGAAAAATCTATATCCCAGAAGATGCCAATGAAAGGTTTCATGGATGTTGTACATCTTGAACTACGGATTTCTGGGCGTAATCAAAATCCCATATAATGGATATGGAAGAGAATCAGAAGAGCAAAGACTTATCCCTAAGTGGTCGCTATATGAATGTTGCATATCAAATAAAAAAAAGATCCTCCAAAGAATTCATATAGCTCTGATGCCATAGAACAACTAACAGCCTATTCTAACTAACTAACTCTCTAGTAAGTAACTAACACTCTAGGAGAAAAGTGGGACTGTTTGAGAGTTCTGGTCCCACAGAAGCAGTTCAGGACCAGGACAAGCCGGGCCCTCTTCCCTGCACAAACTGCCTGCTTGTTCCAAACCCCTGTTTTCTCYGCCTTGAGGTTTATCATCTCAGCCTTGACCTACATTTGCTTTTCTTTCTGCCTATCAACATTTCTGTCTATCATCATCCCTTCTTTCCTTCAGTTTGTCCCTTATAATTAAAGCAATCTACACAGATGCATGTATAAAAATGTTTATTACTCCATTAAAAATTTGGTAGTATTACTCTATCATATTACAAACTCTTGTTTCCCAAAAGTTTTCTCTGTCACAGAACTCAAAAATTTCAGTTTTCCATGTCTCCTATTTGCAGCTCTTTTCTCCGCAGGCAATTTTAGATTCTGTACTGCAGTGCTTGCACAAAGCTTCAGGATCCAGTAGTGTGACCCTGAGAGTCCATTTCAAGCCAAGAACTTTTTTAGTCATTAGTGAGCACTGTGTCACCTACTCCCTTTTGAAGCCAACCTTAAGCAGCAACAAAAAACATTCCAAAGCAGAAGAAAGAACAAAAAAAATCCAAAGATTTCTTAGATAAAGAGAGGCTGCAGGACTAATCTTCCTGCTTGTGGGACTGTGTGTGATTATTAATGAGTTTTCAGTGTGTCTACATACTCCTCAGAGAAGCTTTCATAAACTGTTCCACAGCTGGGGGACACTTGACAGTCCAGCTCCACAGGGAGTCTCTATAAATACTCCAAGGCCAAAAGAAATTGTGAGGATGAATAGTTTGCCCTTCATACAATTTACAAGCTCAAAGTCAAAAAACACTTTGCATATATCAATAGGACTCAAAGTCAGAAAGCACTTTGCACGTATCAGTAGCACTTATGGACTTAAACTGTGTTTTCCCTGCAGTAAAAGARTAGCAGTTCTTTTCTTGAATGTGAATCTAGGAAAAAAACAAAATGTTGAGTAATTTTTAGAATGCCAGCATCACACAAGGCTACCCAGGCTAACTCTGCATGCTACCTGAGTATCTCTACCTTGAACAGCGATTTAGTTGTTACTGAGGTCAATACAACCACATTGAAACCATACTAACTAGTGAAAAAATTATTACATATCTCAGAGGGCTTTGGATAAGATTCTGTTGAAGGGTACATGAAGCTATAACTCCTCACCACTGGAATATGTCAACAAATAGATGGAGACGATGGGCTCAGATTCTAAGTACACGAGCAGACACATCAGAATCCATCAACATCTAAGAGAACAGAAAGTTCAGGAATTGGCAAAGACAATGGTTAAATCCTGAATAGTCATCCTGCTAAGCTAATCCTACCAGGAATTTCTCATGTTTCTTCCCTGGAAGGTTTTTTCTTACAAGTGAAAGGAAARATTATTTGAGTGATGATACTGGCATTTATTTTTTTAGAAGTGTAAATCAGAAAACATTAATACATAATTAATGGCACACTTTTATTTATTTATGCAACCATRAACATAAAAGAAACATGCAGGAATCTGTACCTAATTCTCAGGGCTAGTTTTTCCCTTTTCAAATTTTCTAGGAGACACAGATGATGATTACAGCAACTTGATAGCTATAAAGCTTATGATACAGGCATTAAAAAAAATGGCCTACATTTCATTTAGACTGAAGATGTTTTAGTACTCCTATGACCTTAAGTAAGAAACCTTTTGGAAGTAAGTAAACAAACCAAAAAAAAAAAAAAAAAAAAAAAACCACTGAAAGCCATATGTATATACATACAGAGTAGCTTAACTAAATATATCTAAAAATTTGTCTAAAAAYGAATTTTTCATTATCCTAAAAGTTTCCTGTGTATACATGGCTTTATTTCAAGAAATACAATATATTGTGAGATTCACAAACTTATTTCAGGAAAAAAGAATTAAACTGACTGAAATTGCAAATGATTTTAGAAGATGTAACTGTGAATGCTAAACTCAATTTAAAATTGAAATCATGAAAAACATGGGATATGAATTTATGTTCTTATTTATTACGTACTACTTGAAATCCTAGCATACAAACAGAATATGAGAGTTTAAGCTTCTTTATTACTTATATAAACATGGTTGTGTATAATTAGACCTTCCATAGATCTTCCTCTTGAGAAGAAACAACTGTGGATATGATGAAGGGAAAAAAGAGAAAATTAGGGTAATTTTGTAATGGGCCTTAAGAAGTAAAAACTCTGCTGCAGAGTGCCAGGTCTAACCTTGATGTCTTTTTTTTTTTTTTTTTTTTTTTTTTTTTATGAGTAATTGGAAATTACTAACTCAATTATCACTGCTGACAGAATCCTCAATCAGATTTAACAGACACAAAGAGATACCAGTGGACAGGAATAGTATTCACAAACGGTCAGCATCTGCCAGCATTTATCAGATCACCTGGAATCAAAAATCAAGTTTGCTCTAGTATATGTTATTCTTGTTTCCGGACCTGACTGAGAGGAAGAAGCCCACGCACAGCAAATCACATAGCCAGACACTGGCCAAGGTACAGCTTGAAAATACCTTAGTCCTGCCTTCCATCAGCCTTGCTTAACTCTCGTTTATGCAGCGGAGCAACAAAARAAACACCCAGACCCACATAAACCCATATAACTGTGGTTGCAAGTGGTGAGCCCACAAACTTAATTCCTGAGGCAACCAATCTGATACCAACATAGGTAGATCTGGCTTATTGCACTCRCCCAGCTGGCTTTGGGCTGCTCTAGTTTATCAGCAGGGCACGGGAAGCACTTGCGTGGCTTTAAATATACAGAACACTTAATGCTTCCACTAAAGGCCATGGAATTTAGGCATATGTYTAAAGTTAAGTGTATTTTTAGACACATTGATGAAATGTGACCTAAATTACATTACTGCAGCAATTGGATCAGTATCAGAAAAGCATGAAACTAYGTTACTAAGCAGAACAGAAAGACAGCAGGTGAAAATCCACATCTTGAAGAACTTACAGGAATAAAAAGGTCAAAACAGGCTTCCCTGACACAACCACAAAACACTCCTGGCTACCTACAATTTGCAGTCTCAAGCTGTCTGCTGAAAGTACACTCCCAATTTTTCTTTTAAAAATGGAACAAGGAACCACTCTTTTCTCCAACTGTAACACCTTCTTGGGAGAAGAGAAGTCTGTTTTCCAGTTAATATTGCAAGAACTTTTTCAGCATTTTATGAATCATGTAAAATACATAAAACAGATACTGAACAGAGATGTGAACTACTGAACAGAGATGTGAACGCTAGTATTCCCCTTTCCACTGGGCAGCCTTTATCATTAGTGCCTACAGAGATACGATCAGAATTACTCTTTCCTTGAAGTCTAATGAGTCTTTTCTCTATATACTCAATGAGAACAGCTGGAGGCTCCTGCTAAAGAAAAGCCTTTGTATGAGATGTTTTGAGTGCAATAAATGCACCCACTAGCGCATTTTGCCTTCAGCAAGGTCTGAGGTGAGCCAGCAATGCCAATTTGGCTGAAATATCTGTGAAGTTAAGCAAGAAACCTGCCAGATCTCAGTCATGGCTAAGGTGTAAGTGTGATCTGTTCTGTAAAACCACAGATGGTCTTCCAAGCACATAGAAAAAGAACTATCTGGAGATTAAAAATGTGAGATGTGTATGAGATTTACGGGGGCACTTAAGTCATTTTGGGGTATCTGGCCGATGGTGCTTCCAAAACAATGGATAGGAATGGCAGAAGCTGTAGAGGAGGTGTAGGCAGCCGGAAAGAACAGCTTTTGGATGAAAGGTTGTAGTGTTAAGGTGTGCATTTGTTGCCATTTCATGCTGGGCCTTTAACTACAGCAGTGAGTAACTGCACCAGTTTGGAGGGTCATTTGTTCAGTACAGACATTTCTACTGTGTACCTGGACTGTTTTGGGATCACTGCTCTTTTCCGTCCACTTTTAAATGTGTGTATTAATATTCTGTTCACTTGGATAAATTCAATGAATGAAAAAAACTATTAAAAAAAAAGACCAGCACCATGCTGGCCCAATAAAGCAGCTATTATTATTTGGGTCCCCTTAAAGGTTAAGAGCTAACTTTTATATTGCCTAATTCTTTGGCACACTCTTCTGGCTTTAGGCTGACTTGAACTCTAAGGAAGTTACATCAATTCTAAGAGAAGTTTCTCCTCTCAGTATTTTGTTGTTGTTGTTGTTAGATGTTGTCAGTAGGTAAGAACATCTTAAATTATCAACAGCGTTGAATAATTTGTGCAGCTATTCACTTTTTCAATCAAGGTCCATGTTAAGCAGTTGAACCCCTGCTGAGCCCAATACAGGCTATCAAAATATAAAGAGGTCAGCATAGTTTTCTATTTTTAGCCATGCTTCATCTTTGCAACATCGCATTTTTCTCAGGAAAAGAATCTTCTTGTCTCTCATCAAGCTCTAAGGTTCCCATTTTCTCATACCCAAGATTGTAAATAATTTCTTTAAAATGGCAACAGTCAAATACCTCTAAAGTTTTTTGGGAAGTGCTCCATTTTCCTTATCAGCATATATTCTCTTGGTATTCATGCACTGGACAGTCTTAAATGTTTTTATCCTATCTCTCCTCGGGACAGCAATCCACTGTCTTCTTCTCATAAAAGTCACTATGAAGAAGTCACCTCTAAAAGCCATTGGGGAAAAAGTAATATGTTTGAAGTACAGAAGCTGTTTGCATGTCTTTCTGGCTAAATTAATCAAAGATAAAGAAAAAAAAATTCTTTAAAGAAAGAGTGCAAAAATCCCTCCAATTACTCTTTATGTGTTAAACTGCTATAATAGACTGACCGGATCAATTGCTGGGTTTACAAAAATGTTGATTTCTTCCACTAATTAAATATTCATTTGGGTTAGTGGCAAGTGTTTTATCTGACTTTATAGATTTTTAATTTAAGTCCAAATTGATGTTTTCAACAGCTGTATTGCTACCCCTCAAAGCTAAAGATATAAGAAACAAAGATGGTCTTTAACGGGAAAAGGTGACTACTGCACCTCATTTAGGATAAGAGAAGCCGATCATCATCCTGTAAAGAAAAAAAACGTACTTCAAACTTTTCTGAATGTTATAGTCATGCATACCCTGTTTATTTTGACAACTATCCTACTTCCATATCAGAGAACAGAAATCACCAAAATAGTATCAGTAAAACTACTAATGTGAATTTACTATAGTGCACAAAATCTCTGACCATATTCAAATTCCATTTTACTGAAATGGACAAAAATCTTATGCAATGGACAGTCACAACCTTGTGTCCTCAAAGAACTAAGAGGAGAGCAAGATTATTCTGGARTGCAACTAAGACAATTAAGGGAATGGAACATCTCCCATACGAGGAGAGGCTGAGTGAACTGSGCCTGTTTTCTCTGGAGAAGAGAAGGCTCAAAGGGGATATGATTAACATGTATAAGTTCAGGAAGGAAGAATGTAGGGAGGAAGGGGACAAGCTGTTTTCATTGGTGGCCAGCGATAGGACAAGGTGAAAAGGGCRTAAGTTGAAACACAGGAAGTTCCATCTCCAGGTGAGGAGGAACTTCTTCACTGTGAGGGTGACAGAGCAGGGGAACAGGCTGCCCAGGGAGGTTGTGGAGTCTCTTTCTCTGGAGGTCTTCAAAACCCACCTGGATGCCACCCTGTGCCACATGCTCTAGGTGTGCCTGCTTGAGCGGGAAGGTTGGACTAGATATGTCTAGAGGTCCCTTCCAACCTTGAATATTCTGTGATTCTGTGAACTGAGATCTAAGAGAGTCTTTTTTCAAACAAAGGGAGCACCCCATCTGTAAACTCCAGCATTAGCAGCCTGTCAAGTGTAAATGGGGTTTTTTTTGTATCATAAAATTTTTGTATTCCTTTATACAAATCCATAAAGCCAGTGACTATGAATAATGTGGGGTTGCAGTACTATTGTCTCATTTTCGTCTCAGCATGTTGACAACAGAACAGAAGACTCTTCTCATACATATAATACATTTAGGCAGACTAAGATTTCTAAGTTTTTAAAGTAAAAGTGGTGCTAATGCAAAGTTTATTCAGAGATGTAACACTGGATGACTTACAAGTGCTTCAAGTGACAGCAAAAGAGCTGACATCTATCATATTGGCTGATTAATAAATCCTACAGGTGGTCATGGCCAAAAGATTATTATCAAACATTAAAAAAAAGATGTTATGACAAGCCTGTCAACTACTCCCATGGGAAGGAAAGAAATCAAACAATGCCCCAAATCTATTGGTATAAATTACAAATATTCCTCATTTTTCCACACAGAAACCAAAAGTTAGATGAGATTACCCGCTGCAATTACTGTTCTGTCCCACATTTGGTACGATTTAATGTACCTTGATTATGTAAACAGAAGAGCAAGCATGAATTTTACTGGTGAATTTTGAGCCAAAAGTGCTCCAGCAGCTGGAAAACTGGTCTGAAAGGCAGAGCCTGAAATACGCTGAAGTTCAAAACTTGTATGGGAATAATCAGCTGCACAAACGCAGGAAGGGAAGCAATGACTGACGGGTGGTGCTGTAGAAATGAGACCCGAGCCGGACTGGATCTGAGATGATGAGCCCSCTATGTGATGAAGTTCCAGAAAAGGTGATGATCGTTTTGTGACATCTAATCAGGATAGATCCTGTTCAGCTTTTAGGTCACAGCAATTCCTACCAGATCTCTATCAGTACATGACAGTGAAAAAAGCAGCAAAAACTTGACAGGTTTTAAAAAGCCATCTGAGATGAGCCCTGAGCACAAGTTTAGTTTTGACCCTGACCTCCTATAGAAATGTAGGTTTCAGAGGGTCAGAGAAATGAAAGGTCCACACTGAATGAAAGAACTTCAGGTGTTCAGTCCAGATGACACTAAGGAATTTTCAAACTCCTTAAGGAAAAGGAAAGGAATTTTAGACTAGATTTTTCATCATTATCCATTGAGTCAGGACAAATGATTTAGAAAAATCTATAAAAGAACAAAAGCAAATATACACAAATAAGAAGCCAGTTAGGTGGTAACACATTGTACAAACTTCTTACTCTATCACTTAACAAAATCTTAAGCAAACTAAATAAGATTAATGTGCTTATGCTCTGGGTTAAAGCTTTTAGAGTGAAAATTGCTGCAACTCAGAGGAGCTCTCTGGATTCTGGAAACGAGTTCAGCAAAGATAAAGACTTTTCTCAGTTTTAACAACCTTCCCAAAGTTGTTATCCCAAAGTACCCCAAAGGATAATTCTAGCACTTTCATATTTTAGAGCAGCCCTCAGATCCTCAATGTTCTATTGAAAAGGTAACAAGATTTTACCTCACTTATGTGTACTTTTATTTGTACTTTTATTTACTTTTATTATCATTCATGTGTACTTTTATTTGTGTGCGTGTTTTAGCAAGCTAAAAAGACAGCTGTTAGTTTGGCAAAAGTTCCTAAAGATTCCAACTGCACTTTCCAGTATTCAGGGAGAAGAAAAAAAGAAAAGAAAAAAAAGTGCTTCAAAGGTCTGTGAGCACCAAGAGTTAATGGGCAATTTGGCTGATAATCTCTTTTTGCTTCTGTGTACTGACAGCAAAATAGAGGTTATATCTCTACTTGACTTCACAGGAGGCTTTCACTCACTTTAATTACTTGATGTTTTAGAACTATTTTACATCAAATATAATTATGGCAAATATTTATAGAAGAGCATCAAGGAGGAAGTTAGTCTTTTTTTTTTTTTGTTCAGGACAGGGTTCAACTGAAACACAGTAAGACAAAAGACCACATTTGGAGATTTAAAGAAGCCTGGAAAAACTTTACACTTGTATATTATCTCACAGAAAAAAAAAAAGGCATTTGACTAGGAAACTAAAGAATATTACAAAATATATTAAAACAGTTAATGCACAGACTCAATTCTGAACTTTTAAGCTTTTAAATGCTCATCTTTGCAGTATTACAAATTCTCTATATCCTTTTTTTAATGGAAGCTTCACTGGCAAAAATGGAGAATCTAAAAGATTAAAGAATTATTCTGATTTTATCAAATGTGATACTGTATTTGAGAACTCAACTTTGAAATACTGTAAGAGAAATTATGGTGAGCCTTTGCCAGGTTCAGTTGATGCAGATATTTTGAAATTCATATTTATACTTATTTTCACATATTTATTGCTATCCAGCAATTTAAGTGACTTTAGTAAAAATTTTGAACTTGGCATATTCCATTTTAAAAGGGGGATTTATTTATTTAAAGAGAAATATTCATTAATGTGAAAATAATGCAATAAAACAAATTCATCTCATTTATCATCTGTGATTTATCCAGTTCTGAACTAAGTAAAAACTATTAAAAATTAACTAATTCATTCTGAATTTAGCTGTTTGTGATCTGAAATTCCCTGATCATGCACGCAAAAAAAAAGTTCCTCTCTTTTACATCCTTTTTTCTGACAAATTATGAATCTGAAAATTATAGGCACCTGTGTTTTTAACTAAATTAGCTAACAGGACTTAAAGCAGCCCTGTGGACTACAGTCAGTCTGTCTGTCAGTCTGTTCAGTATCTCAACATTCCAGCATCCTCATGATGAATTTTCCAATGCTTCATATAGATAGAATTTCCATTAACATTTCATCCACTGAAATATTGCCATTTAACTGTTATTTTTAATCTCRTCTTTAAGCCAATGTCTATTAATAATTTGCAGACGTCTTGGACACAGTGAAAATGCATGGATTTACCAGGCAAGTATTATGMGTCAACTGAACTGCGGAGGTGACATGAACTGTCTGCTTCACTAATGATTTCAACAGATTTTATATTATCATCTTTCAATTTATTTGGTATATTCTGCCACCAGATTAAAATATCTCTGCTGGAATCTCCTTGAAAATTTTATCCTGTGTTGGAGTGAATCACAAATACTCAAGAACCATAAATACTCAAGTTTTAGCCCCCAGTTTCCATTGATTCATAGCATAGATTTGAACAAATGACAGATTTTCAAAACTAACCAACTCATTTAGCTCCTCTTGTAATCTTTAATTACCTCACCTAAAGTCAATAATTATGTAATTCATATGGTTTCTGCAAAATTCAAAACATTATATTTTAAGATGGAGAAGCTAGAAGTATTCTCATATTTTGAGCATCTCATTATCTAGTTTGTCTAAAATACATTAATTTTTAAAAGTATTTTAGACCATCTACCACAGATTYTTCTTTTAAGAGTTCAGATAAAAGGCTAAAAGGAGACCATTTTGTCTCTTTTAATACAGTGTTTTTCCATGCTCCCAAAATAAGATTAGCAGTTCTCCCCCTTCAACAGGAGGACAAATATGGTGGAAATTTAACTTCACACATGACATGAGTGTGAAAACATTATCTGTGCAAGGATGTCAGGTCATTCTGTGCAAATTCCCATCTACCCTCACTTTGTGCACTGTGTGATCCAGCTTAAACCACGGCCTCTTCTGCCCTCTTTTTTTCATGTAATAGAAATAAATTTTTTGGAAGATACTTCTTAKTTTTCAGCTCTGAGCTTAGAGATTGAACTACCTTACACTGCCCATTCTCACCCATACCTAGATCTTCYGGATGTTTTTACATCTATACCATGAAGACAGGGGTTGGTTAATGTTCAGTGTGGGCTTTTTCTTTTTGTTGGTCTTTTGCTTTTAACCTATGTGAGATCCAACACTGAAGCTACCACATGGCCGTGTAGACTACTATTGTGAGAGAGTAAGGGAGGAAGAGCAGTAACAGAAAAGACACCTGTGCTGGTTAGACTGGTGCTGCCAATTCCTTAAATGCTTATGACCATTAAGTCTGGGGAAAGGGAGTCAAAGAAAACACTGTGAACAGAATGTGTGGGTTCTACTGCCTTTCATAAACTCCTCCTCTTCTCTTCTCTTCTCTTCTCTTCTCTTCTCTTCTCTTCTCTTCTCTTCTCTTCTCTTCTCTTCTCTTCTCTTCTCTTCTCTTCTCTTCTCTT
>NW_020455445.1:1029548-1063063 GCF_003342845.1 Nothoprocta perdicaria
CT
The DNA here is from genome assembly GCF_003342845.1 of Nothoprocta perdicaria. Lineage (NCBI taxonomy): Eukaryota > Metazoa > Chordata > Aves > Tinamiformes > Tinamidae > Nothoprocta > Nothoprocta perdicaria. The sequence goes on from NW_020455445.1 coordinate 1,029,551, forward strand.
CTCCTCTCCTCTCCTCTCCTCTCCTCTCCTCTCCTTTTTCTGTTTTGTTCCTTTTCTTTAACCTATTTACAACATTGCAAATGAACTATCCTAATAAATAAAATGTATTACTTTATGTTTTAGTAATATCTAGGAAAAATCATTACTCATATCAATAAACTTGGTTACATTATTCTTACAATAGTGAATAATTGTAGAGGCTCAACTAGGAACCAACCTGAGCTCTGAAATTCAAGAGTCCTCCACCATGCTACATAGAGTCAAAAAAAAATGAAACACTTAATGGCACATTTGATTAAATGACACTTAATATCGCAAGAAAATAAAGAAGTATTCAGCTTTGCCAGTACATTTCCCTTCTTTGGAAAGAGAATCACTTTGTTCAAACAAACAAACAAAAATATTTTGATTATGACAGTATAACCAAGCATCAATTTTATCATTTTGTTCTCTGCCGCACTATTTCCTCAGAAACTAGATATTATATTTTAGCTTGTATTATCTATCCAAAACTAAAATAGGATAAATGGAGATGCTACATTGAAAGAGACTGCGGTTTCTCTATAGGTAGGAAGAAAAAAAAAAAAAAAAAAAAAAAAAGGGGGAAAAAAAAAGAAAAAAGAAAAATAAACTAAGGAGAAATATGTCCACAATATGTCCACAATAGTACATAATGCATTTCACAGAAGACTGCGGATATCTTTCTTGTATCTCTCCTACTTGCTGAGGATAAAAGAGGGAATTCAGGAAAAAATCTATTAAGCTCAGTCTGAAAGAGAAGAAGAAACACACAACACGCTATTGTTACAGGATACATATCCCACCGAGTTAATCTGACTCCAACTTTCTATTTGCATAAATACGCTTGCAATTCACCGGCAATTTTCCTGTATATCAGAAAAAGAACAGAGATGTCAGAATAATAAATAATTCATAGTAAATTGCTAAACAACAGCTAAAAGACAGTGATTCTGTCTCTCAGCTGCAATACAAAGAACCTAGTATTTGTATAAAAGCTCTAAGTTCAAGTCAATTCAGCTTCTTATGAGAACTTGCTTTGGTCCAACAGGACTATATTGAAACAGGACAAGTAGTAGGTCAGAACCCACAAAAACATACTCACAGTAGGTCTGTAAACCAGACACGCTGGTTAAATTTGGTTTCTTTTTGCTCCTYTTATTCACAAAGATCTTTCTTATTGGAATTTTGTGTTAGGCAAGTTTCTTGGGAAGCAAATGAAATTCCTTTAAATTATTTTGGCACCTTATTTGAAAACATAAAATCATCTTAGCTGAGACTTTTTCAAAAGCTAAACACTGAGGGTGTTATAGAAATAGCTTTTTTTTTCCAAAATTGCATTTGCTTGACTTAGAAAAAAACAAAAATTCATCAATGTGTATCAGAATTTCATAAACTTTTTTTCTGGTTTGAAATCTATTCAGTCCCTTTTTTTTCTTTTTTTTTTTTTCTTTGCTTAGGAAAACACCAAGGACTTGGATAATCCTTACAAATTTTGTTTTGATAATACAAATCATACCTTTAATTTTTTTCACTAAGAAAACTGAACAAACAGTGATATTATTTTCATAACTAAACCAAGAATATTTCTAATAAAGGGCAAAAGCAACTTAAGAGGACTTGAAAAAAATTAAAGCAAGACCAATTAATTATTATTTAACTTATGGACAAAAAATATTCAGATTTTTCTCTATGTGCAGTCCTCAGAACTAACGAATCTTGTAATTATTTCTGTAAAGAATGTCACAATTAGATGACAGGATTATGTGAAAGGTCTTAGACTTCAGAGTGAACCCATTTTTATCTACTCTGGTCACATGCAGACCCTAGGCTACAAATTTTCTTAAAGACAGGCCACTTGCCTAGCTGACCTAGGAATATGATTCTTAGAAAGATACATATAGACTTTTGCATCATACAAAAGTATTTCAAAATTAGGACCTGGTCAGTTTGAGGGCAAAACTTTTTTTCATAATCATATTGGGTTTGCTGAACCGATTCCTACCTAAAACATTTTGCTTTGAAATTTCCTTGATTTCAAAATTATTCAAGTAACAAATTTAAAATAAAAAAGTCATAATGTTAACTGCTTCATAAGAAAAAATGCCTCTAAGAGTTTTTTTCAGAAACAATTGCCAGTGCAGTCACAACTGCCTACCCTTCTGCTGTTTTTTTCTCTCAAGTGTTACAGAATCACTATTGCTTTTCCAAGTGCCATTATGGTCAGTTGGCTACACAGAACAGTTTGCTGATGACAGCTTTTCCAAAAATCAGAACTCTGCGTATGTATGCATTTACACCCTTTATTCATAAATGTATATCCTTTCAAGTGAGTTTAGGCTACCCTGCAATCTATACTAAGCTGTAAAACTCCATTTTATTTGTATATTTTAATGGTCACTTATCCAATTTTTATGACATCTATGATATTTACTAGCAATAGTTTGAGATTTCCTTGCAGATATGTTATAATGATGATAAACAGCCTCAGGACAAGAAAATGTCCTGTGGACCTCACTAGTTATAAACTTATAACCTGACTTTCTTTTTACAATTTTTGTGGGATATTGGCTACCACTTAATAGGTGCCATGTGCAAATACTGATTTTCATGATGTTACATTGATCAAAATAAACTCTCTTTAGATAACCAAATGTGTTAACTTTGTTAAAATGCAGAGCTAAACAAGTATTTATTACAGATGTTTCATAACACTATTTTCCAAGCAGTTTTACAAGACTATTCATAAGACTATTTTCCAAGCAGATTTCTTGCTAACTAATTTCTAGTTCACTATTTCCAACAGTATCATACATTTAGATTGCCTCCAGGTATCAGTCCTCTCCAGAACTTTTCTTTGGATCACTGTAATATTAATCAGCTAATCTCCATCTTGGACATCTTACTTCCACCTTTTAAATGCTGGCACAGTATCTGCCTTTACATGAATTTTCAATTTTTCCAGTACTGCGATGTTCATGAAACCTGCTCCAACCCTTGACTAATAAAAGGCCTCCATCATTCCCAGTGTTTGCAAGTGTTTTTACTTCTTAAAGAATTCTTATTTTCATTATCCATAATAACAAAAAGTATTCCTTCTCCACTGATTTATTTAGTTTTCAGATATCTAGTCTTGAATGTTAATTCGTACTAATTATCTCTTTATTATATTCTTTTGTTTCTTTTGACATTTTTACTTTCTCAAACTAGACTTGGTAAAAATATTAATATTATCCTTTGTACTTGGAGAACCAGGCTTCTTCAAGTATCTAATGACATTTTCTTTCAAATAATTCCCAGTCATTTTGATTGTATTGTTTCGTTTAACATATTCTTCCTATATAATTTCACATGGGGGAAACTTTGAATGGATCAGAATGCTTCATTTCATATTCATGACATTGGTACTGTTAAATGTGCTTTTTTTTCTGATGGAAATATTGATTCTGTAATAAATCTTTTGTAGAGCAGCACTAAACAAAATCAGCAAATACCTAACTTTGTTCAAACAGTTACTCAGACAATGAGGACTCAGCTCTGGCCTCTCTAGTTTGAAGGCAATCACAAATGACTTCATAGAACTATGATGTTTTGAGATTGTTTTGATGGCATTTTGATGGCAATGTGAATCCAGAAAAGGATWGATAATAAATAGAAGAACGCACGCATCAAGTAAGATTATATTTTTAGAAATGAGAAACTGAGAAAAGACAAGAATAAGGGAGAGAAATAATTTGAAGTCTTGTCTATTAAATACTTTCTCCTTCATAATTTATTTCATTCTCTTTATTTCAGCTTCCCTGTCATTTTACAACTTAAATGGACAACTTAAACAAAACCAAGACTAACCAAAACACAATGCCATGCTCTGAAATCACCTTGTAGTAGAACTTACGTATCTTAATTATAAAGCATGCAACTTTCCATAAAGAGCTAATATCTTGTCTCAGTTAAGAATAAAGGGCATCCATAAGTACTTTATATCTTATTTTGTTTAAAAGATCATCAGCAAAATGTGATTTCTGAATATCAGCCATAATACTGTAAACATCTGTGATGGCAGTCCAGAATAAGTAGATTTCTATCNAAAAAAAAAAAAAAAAAAAAAAAAAAAAAAAAAAAGGAGAATAGGACAAAATAGCAAAATAGGACAGGAGAGCACTGAGTACCCTAAAATGCTGCCCACTAATGAGCCATTCGTTCTCCATGTGAAGCTTCCCATTAACAATTTAAAAAGTCATATGTAAGAGCAAGCAGCTAAATAATCAGTGACGTGGGCCCCATTCTGAGGATATGTTTAGGGTAGCTCCAAAATTACAGTTAATGGTACTTTTTTAGGCAGAAGAGTCTGGAGTTGTCTTCCCTCTCAAAGTGAAGCGTGGTTTTATTCACACGAATGAATTCAGTTAGTGCTTATCCCTACTGTCAATTCTCTGAACATAAAGTGYGGTATTTGCCTGAACTGAAGCTAAACTTCTCCATCTTTTCCACTTGTTTATCTTGCAGACAGAAAAAATATTTTAAACCATTTTGTTACATAATTATTTAAGATATTTAAGCAAACAAGAAAGTTTTTAAAACATAGAGCAAGAGTTGGTAGGAAATATACTGTGGAATATAAACTCAAGAGACATTTTTAGGAAACAAAAGGAAGAGAAAAAATATTGTATGTACATTATTAGATATATTATTGAAATAATATCTGAAAAAAAAAAAAAGAACATGAGGAGACAACTCATGTTCTCTTTAACAGCTTAGAAGTCAAGATGCTCCCTGTAAAAAATAGCTATTTACTATAAACTATAGCTCAATCCTTATGTTAAAAGCACTATCAGGAAAATTTCTGTAATTCTAAAAATATTTTTGTTTGCATCTTTTATCTAATAGCATCTTTGAACTCACAAATTAAATCCTATTTTCCTGCTGGAAGCCTGATTAGGCAAAGTTTTCTCATAATGCTTGAAATTATTCATGTGAGTAAGTCACATTAAAGTACACAAAAGTTTTTCAATATGATTAAAAGTTGCTAAGTATTTTCCTGGTGTTCATTCTTCCAGATTGGATTATTGTTACAGGTGTTTTGAGGAGTGCTAGAATGACAACAAAATACAGAATCTGCAGTTTTGGTGGAAACTAGTAATACGTGCATTTTGCAAGTCTATATAATAAATACACCAATTAAAAACAAACAAAAAACAAATTGCAAGAAAAATAAAAGAAGTCAAACATCAAAAGTGTCCACCCTGATAACTTTTCCTTTCAAATAAAAATACACTCTCCCCCTGTGCACGCCACCCAAACAGAACTGAGCAGTACTCATTTGAAAACTCCCTCCAGGACGTGGTGTCTGCATCTTGATTTTTGTGCCAAAAATAGCAATCTACCTAAACAGGATAAGTGAGCATTAATTAGCCTGTGGACACTGTGCTGAAGATCACTTGCTTGCCTTAAGTTTTATAAGTTTTTATTCATCTTTTCATCATATTCATCTTTCATTCCTCTGCCTGTGGTTACATACAAAGATCTGTAATTCTTTGTTAAGGAGTTTTCACCTTAGAGTAGTTTGATTCCCACAGAGCAGAGTCACCAGGGTCACCTAGTGCATCCTGACCTGCAAGTGCAGGGCTGCTCCTTACACTTTGATCAAATGTTGACCTATCCAGATGGTMTATGTACAAAGATGCACACTGTGCCGGCTGCAGGGAAGGGAAGAATCAGGATGTCCTATACTTCTGGCTAATCTCCTGTCTTTTACAGGCAGCAGTGTGAAAGCCAGTTACAATATGTTCCTCAAATCCCAAGGAAGATAAAAAGGGGAGAACATCCTGAACTGTTCAAGTTTTTCAAATCATAGAATGTCTTAAAACATAGAAGTGTATCCAGGATGGTTATGATACATTATTGTCAAGAACAAATCCTACTTCCTTCAACAGGAATGAGACACCTAAATACTTGCACAGCTATCAGCTTTTGCATGTGTCTGAGCAATCCTGGTTCCTGATTATCAGCAATTATTGAGAGATGGGGGAGAATCAACATAACTTTTATGAAGAAAAAGTGAAGGTCCAATATCCATAGAGCCCCTAAGTTGCTTTCTTCTCTTGGACAAAAAGAATTGCTATATGATTTATACTTTTCCCAAAGGAAACACACAAGAATCCCAAAGTCTAAGTATGCACAATCACACACTACTGCTCATGGCTTTATATAGCTCAATTGTACATTGCATTGAGTGCAGATATTATTTTCGTGTTCATTGATGCCTTTATTTTGTAACAGCTAATATTTTTCACAGTGACAATGAGAGATAGGGGTCATTCCAAAGTACAGGTTCTCTTTCCAAATTAAGCTTTTGATGTACAGGTTTTCTTTCCAAATTAAGCCTTTGATGTCTTCTATGCTTATTATTGTCAATATGCCAGTACTTCAAATGTGCTGCTTCTTTAATATAGTTTCTGTAATGAGAAAATATTACTCCATTGATCAGTTGGGTAAGTTCTTAAACTCAGTTGGACTGCTAATCATACGGTTTTATGCATAAATAATCTCCACAAAGAAGCAAGTGCAATACAAAATTAGGCAATAAGCCTGTAGGAGTTTAACACAATAGCTCACTTGAAGTAGTTTAGAAATATATTGCCTGAAAGGAAAAAAAAAAAAAAAAAAAGTAACCATAAGGAAAATCAGCTTGAAGAAACAAATTTACAAGTTGTTGGGGCTTTAAAGACTTCCATTACTCTCTTACGGCTTCTGCACTCCTAACCAAAAAGCACACAGGTAAGCAAAATCTCAGAGTTCATTAAAAAACTAAGTGAGTAAAATAAAAATCTCCGTACTTCAAATATTATTTTTTTAAAATGAGTTATATGGTAAAAACAAATTTTAATGGTTCCTACCCGAGTGAATCTTTAAAAGAAAACATCAATAAGAGCATAGAAAATAGATCAAACCACTAGCYAAGAGTTCAGTGAAATAACAATAAAGCATGGAACTGAACCCCTAGCAGGCAAAAGTCAGCACATGGTCCCAAAAAATCCCTTACTGCAACTTAAGTCCAACAACGGCCCTCTTTATTCCTAATTTTTATTTATTCCTAACAGCGTTCCTAGTTTTTCATCAAAAAAACTAGTTCCCTAAAATCTTGTCATACCTAAATTTCTGCCAGACACCCTTCCAAATTACAGAAGCAATGAATCTTGGCATCTTTCTGTGTCTATGGCTCCTAGACAAGCTGAGGAAACTAAACCAATGGTGCCCATCAAGGCATACGACATGACTACAAGAAGACTACAGAGCCCTGTCCTAACCACCCTCCCCAGAAATGTGAAATGCATGAAGAGCTCTGGAGCAGAGCCCTGTCCTAACCACCCTCCCCAGAAATGTGAAATGCATGAAGAGCTCTGGAGGTGTGAAGAAAAAAGGGAGGAATTTATTGAATGTCCCTCCTCAGGTTAACAGAGTCTACAATCCCCTCCCTACAGTCGGGCGGGTAAAAGTAGCTGTCATGGGACATGTTAGAGAAGCACGGACCAGCCATATCCAAAGGGTTGCCTTGGATAACAGACAACACTGAAAAGGACATGGCTCTGAAATCCTGCTTTGTTTCTGCATTCCCCTATCGTAGCTGCTTTGTAGCTCATCCCTTGACACAAAAAGCACCCAACAAACTCTTACCAGTTCTTAGAAGTCTAATTTAATTACGTGTCCTTTCTCAGGATCCAGAGGGCATCCAGAATACAGCAGAATACAGCAGATRCAGTACCATACCATAACAGTCACATTTATCACAGAATCACAGAATCTAATGTTTAAGGTTGGAAGGGACCTCTAGAGATCATCTAGTCCAACCCCCTTCTCCAGCAGGGACACCCAAAGCATGTGACACAGGGTGGCATCCAGGCGGGTTTGGAAGACCTCCAGAGAAGGAGACTCCACAACCTCCCTGGGCAGCCTGTTCCACTGCTCTGTCACCCTCACAGGAAAGAAGTTCCTCCTCACCTGGAGATGGAACTTCTTGTGTCGCAGTTTGCTCCCATTTCCCCTTGTCCTGTCACTGGCCACCAATGAGAAGAGCTTGGTCCCTTCCTCCCTACATTCCCCTTTCATGAACTWATACATGTTAATCATATCCCCTCTCAGCCTTCTCTTCTCCAGGCTAAACAGGCCCAACTCACTCAGTTTCTCCTCACACGAGAGATGTCCCAGTCCCTTAATCATCTTTGTCGCTCTCTGCTGGACCCTCTCTAGAAGCTCCACATCCCTCTTATACTGGGGAGCCCAGAACTGCCCCCAATACTCCAGGTGCAGCCTCACCAGAGCTGAGGAGAGGGGCAGGATCCCCTCCCTCGACCTGCTGGCAACACTCCTCCTGATGCAGGCCAGGATCCCATTGGCCTTCTTGGCCACGAGGGCACACTGCTGACTCATGGTTAACTTGGTGTCAACCAGGACTCCCAGGTCCCTCTCCATGGAGCTGCTTTCCAGCTAACGCCTAATCTGTACTGGTGCCTGGGGTATTCCTCCCCAGGTGCAGGATCCTGCACTTGTCCTTATCTCCACTAGAGCAGCGTGACGCCCAAAGGCCCACAGCCACRAGCTAGGTTGAGCTTCAGCAAGAGGCTTCCAGCTTGTAAGTAGACTAATTTCATCAGCAATTGATACTTGGGTGCTTATTGAGGCTTGTAGATACATTTTCACTGCATTATTAGACTGAGTAAGCAGCACTTGAACTTCAGCTGATAACCTGCAAGCAGCTAACTTGCTAAAGCTTAAAGCACCTCTTAATTCAAGCTCCAGACTTGTGGGTAAACAGAAATCGGTTAAGAGCAACATTAACATTATACTTCAAGCTAATAGTGTCATAAGGAAAATTCTCTGCATCCGTTTTATAAATAGGAAAAGAATACTTCCCTTGTAAGCAGAGCTAATGTTGGAATAAATGCACTAAATAGCACGATACATCCAATCTTTAATGCAGCGTTACATCAAATGACAGGCAAGTGAGGGCAAACATTCTCCTGTAGGCTTTTGAACTCTGCCTGTGTGAATCTCAAAGCCTGGTTCAACTCTGACTGGGAAAAAACTGTAGAACTGGGGGTTAAGCTCTGTGTGTGCATTTGCATGCATGTGCACGCTCACTTATATRCACACATATCTCAGTTTCTCTCTCGCGCCTTCCTTTAAGAGGTGCCACCCTGAAAGAAATGAAGAACTACTACCCTGCACACTTTCTTTTCATCCTTTCTTTCAACTCAGTAGCCTGCTCTGGTGTTACAGCAGCTCCCAAAGGAGAAACTTTATTTAAAATGGACAATAAAAATACAACCTAGACACTAAAATAAATAAATTACAAGATTAACACAAAAAGAAAGACAGTGTGCTCAAGAAGAGACAAGGACAAACCTGGATGCTCATAGTCACTCAAGCCTTCTTACAAACTAATCAGGGCTCAAAAACTGGAAATTAATTGAAAATCTCTTTTTAAAACCTCCCACAGAATCAAAAAGAATGTCACATTTAGAAAATAATTACTTTTCATTGTTGATTGATGGCAGTGATGATTTTATGTGTACATATTTTCACATGGAATAAAGATCTGAAGAGCTGAATGTGACAATGATTGTGACAAGATCTAAAGAAAAATTATTGCCTTAATTAAAAGGAAAAGAAGGGATTTTCCTTCCCTCCACAGAAGTTACACACAGCTCTGAAACTTGACAGTCAGATTTGTTCAACCCACATAGGACACATTTTTGATGTGATTATCAGAGAAACAGAATTCTACTGCAGATGATTACTGCATCCAGATGAACCTAGATCACCATCCAACTGCACTTATCAAGCTCCCTAAAGAATCTGCAGTGTTAGAATAGCTCRGGATCGTTTGGGATCTTAGCACCCTGAGAAGGTTACATTTATAAGTACTTAATTGTCTTTATATTGGTCTACTTGTTCAATCTGATTATGAAAAATTAAAAATAAGCAACTTCCACAATATACTGAGATGAGAGAAAATTCACTATCTTGCTCTATCATGGAAGGTGATTTTATGCTACTAATGCCTGTGCATAACTGTACCTGTAATGCTTTTGAGGATGTAATATAATACAACATTATTCAAAAATATATTTAGTAAGATATGTCAGGCAGCGTCCCTASAGATATCAGAGTTGACATTATTAGTGAACTGGGCAACTTCTTCAAATGCCAATTTGCAAGTGCAAGAAATTAATTTCTGTATCAGAATAGAGACTACTACAGCACTGCTCTATGGATGATTTCTGCTTTCTAGAGAGAGCAATTCTGGCACCTTCTTTATCAAAATATTCTCCTCTGTTTCTCTTAACTTTTCAAAGAATTACAAATAATTTCTTTATTAGATATGTACTATTTGTTCACATTCCTAAATAATTTTACAGAATTTGTTTATTGATTTATTATATTTTTATTCAATGTAGAAGCAGTATTACCCATTCCTCCACATTTAGACTAACTTAAAAATAATTTAAATTAAACATTTCTCTCCAGCCCCTTGTTTACCCTTGCCTACCTGACTCATGACAATTTTTCCTGATTGCCAGGAACAACTTCAAACGTTTCATCTAGATTGCTTAATCAGCACTTTCCACTTTTTCATGCTTTTTTCACAGTTCACACTCTCTCTTCATTTACAGTTCAAATCTAAAGCTGGTAATTCCATACTACTTTTAAAAGAAAMAACGGTGATGCTTTTGATAAAGTATAAGAAACCCTTCGTTTGCAAAGAGAAACCRAATGAGAACAGCATTGACTGAAAATCACTTTTATTTGAAAGCTAGCCTGTTGAGTTGTGTAATAAAAAAGGAGTTTCAACCCATCCAACACTGTCCAGGGCAAAGGATAACAAAAGCTCCTTTTACATTCAGTAAGTCAACGAGGCTAAATACTGCATGACAATAAAAATTCATGTCTTGAACCTTGCAGTCAGATGATGCCGCTGATGGAGGAACAACGGAAACATGGCCTAATTCATGTTCTTTAGATAAGCTCAGCAGACCAAAACCTTTTGTAAAGGCTATTTTAATTCTTTCAAAAGGGGTAAAAGAACATTGTTAGAGACACTTTTATTATTATTATTACACATTTACTGAAGACATTTAGCATTCATTTAACATTTCAAAATTTTTAGCATTCCATTGGGCATCCAATAAGTCTTCCTGCCTCCCAGGTTTGCTGACAACCAACACAGCACATAAATCACAGAGCAAAGCCTTTTTAGAGCAGATCTCAATGCTGCTACTTTTTAAGTAAATTRCACGACCACAGCAAATCGTAGGGGTGGCGATTTGCTATCTTCCATCTAGACTCAAGCCAACTGAGGGACTTCAGGCCATTCTAGCAGAATAAACACTAGGAAGTATTCCTCTCATAAGGAAGCTTATGAGCATCACAGTTGCTTCAACAGTTTGATCTAGTTGTGATATGTTCAGACTATGAACCTTCATGATTCGGTACCCTTTTTAACCTCTTCTATCTTCCAACTAGGTTATCTTTTGTATTTTATAACTGTTTAAAGAGGAACTCAAGCAGAATGCCAGTGAAGGTAAATGCGAAGTGCTGAAAATGCTATAGGCCATAGTTAGTATCATCAGACTTTATTTTACTGTGACACATACCCCATAGATAGCAACGGAAATAGAGCAATACAGTCTTATCAGAGAGAACTCCCTTCCATTTAATACTGCATTTTTGTCCTGAATAAATCAATAACTCTTAGCAAAATCAGAATGCAAACTCCATATATTAAGAAATTCACAGGCTGGTACAAATGTATTAAACTCACGAAATACACAGAATACAGTCATTTCAGTACTTCCCTCTCCGCCAGCTCTGAAGTGGAGAATCACAGCGCATACTTCAACATTAAACATTTAATTTGCTTACCCAGCATTTGCAGAAACTCAAGTTGGCATTTGTACTTGTGTCGTTCATATGGCTACCCAGCCATAGATCAAGCGAAACAGCATGTATTTCATCTGACCATGCCCGCCAGACTTCAAAAGAACCAAATGACACATCTGAGACTGTTGCAAACGACACTCATTTGCTGTCCCATTTCTTTAAGGGGACACCACTTGAACACATTAAAATAATTACTAACAATAAAATTGCCTGCTGTAAGCTGTTAAGTTCTGGGGAAAAAAAAAAAGAAAAAAACTTTCATGCAGGATTTGAGCAGCTAGCTTTGTATGCTTCATGGGTTGTGTAAGCATTAACTGAAAACCTGACCAAAAGTTTGTCAGCATTGTTGTAAGTGCCTTGTAACTACTCTTGATTTCTTCCACTGAAATTAGTTACCTTACCAAGATGTATTTTTCTTTGTCTTTTGTGACATTATACATAAATACATACATATTGATGAGGCCATACATATATACAGTGTAACACAGCAGATACTGAATAGCATCAGGCAGGCTCCTGCGAGCCTGCCAAATGCACAGGGCCAGCACTACAACAGGAGTGACCTTCATTTAAAATTGCCAATACAGTCGTGTAGGCCACCCTTCATACACCATGGTCCACATGGGAAGGCTGAGCCTGGAAAGGGAAAACCAAGACTAGCTTCCCATGCCCTGCTTACCAGGCAGAAGAGGATAAAGGGGGGGAATTCTGCAGATATATAGATATAGATATATTAGATATCTATAGATATCTATATCTATAATAGATATATTTCTTTTTCTGTGTTTTTTCTTTGTAATCTTCTATATCTTCCCTTAAATATTTCCTCACCTATATAACCTTTTCTCTCTACCTAACATATCAAAACACCAGCAGATCACTCAATAACTGCACAAAGTGAAACAATTAACATTTCAGGACACTTAAAACTGGAAGGTCCTCTCACAGCAAGGGCACTGCCTGAGCTGTGCAAATGCCACGCACAAATCTTTTGAAATGAATGTGAAATGCTTCCAAATAGCAACTGAAATATTCTACCCCAGTGGCGTTCGGTTGAGAAGTTGTGCACTTAGAGATATTACAGTATGATGTGATGTCTAAGAACACACATTACAAAGCTTCACTTGCACCTATAAATCACATTGAAAAGGAGAAGCAAAGTTCCTAACCTGCACAGCTAGAGCACAGTCCTGTAAATATATTCAGTAATGCCCCATGGCTTCTATGGGACTCACTGAACACAGAAAGGGGCTTAAAAGGAATCCTTTACCAGTCCTATGGCACATATATGCTAGCAATGTACTGGGTGAAGGCAAGGTCAGGTGATGAGAAAGTGTATCACAGACACTAGATCCTCTAGTGAAATATTCRGCTTATTTGGTGCAAGGCTTCAATCCTTACACTGGCAAACTTAAGCACCAAACTTAAACATGTTCCACCATTTGCAAGCTGTGTGACAAAGTGCATTGCAGGAACAGAAAGACACCTGTCCTACCCACCTTGCTGAACGCTGAACAACTGTTGGAAGAAAATAYCTTTTCCTCCTTAAAGTAATTACATTATTGTATTTAGAAATTCATTAAGTTTCTTTAAAAATCTAAATGACACTGTAAAATTCTTGTAGAAAATGAAGTGAAAATAATAAGATATTTATAATATGAAGAGCCAGTTTCAGGAGCACAAAGGTGGTATCCAGTCCAGGAGAAGCTGGAAGCCTAAAGACAACTGAACTGCCTTGTTATATCCCTCACTCCAGAGGGATAGGCTAGCACTGAACACACATATTGCAGCTCCAAGAACCTCAGTGGTAGTGAACTTCACAGATAAATAGTAAGTACATTAGAAAAAAATAAAGGCATCTCAGAGTATGGAATATGTACTCCTAGGCAAGAGGACTTCAAGGGGAAAAAAAAAAGACATCACAAATTTCAAAACTAGAATCCTATTGACTAAATAAAGGATATAGTATAATAGATATATATTTATTTACATATGAAGAAGGATTTAAATATATACATATTTTAAAACCTAATCTGCAAAGCTAGGGGCTGACAGAGCAGTGAAAATTGGGCGCTGACTGAAATATCTAGAAACTAAAATGCAATTACCTTCTACACTTAGAAAATACTTATTTYACTGAAAGACATCTTCAAGACAACATGCACGACTAGCTAAAAGAAGATGTAGGTCCTGGATATCCCTTGTAAGGTAAGTACAAGTAGAAACAAGACAAAGTAAACTGTATGTCCAACTGGCATACAGGGAGCCTGAGTGTTAATGTGCCCAAGCACAGGACACTTGAAGCCTTCCCTTTGCCTCATGGCTGCTTTGGCGGAGAGARTAACTCCTTTTCAGGATTACCTGTGCCTGTTATCGTCTGCCTCGGGAACTTAAACAGGTCCTAGTCTCCCTTTTCCAAGAGTTCAAGAAAAGYCAAAGACGACCACTCTTACTTGGTCATTTAAGTAGTAAAAGGTTAACTGATAGTAAGATGTTAMACACGGCATCTGCGTTCCATGTCTCATGACTGACACGAGGTCACTGAGCTGGATCCTTCTTTTTTTTTTTCCTTTTTCCCTTCTCTGTCCCTGACAAGCCCACAACAGTTATCAGGTCACATCTTATTTTACTGCCTAGATAAATTTTCAGCATAGCTCCTCCAAGTTATTAAGTCAAAGAACTCCTCACTTTGGTACAGCAGAGCAGCAAAGTGACACCTTGACGGTAGCATGAAAGGTGCCAGGTGGCCGGCCACAGTTTTCCAACTGCACCGCAAACAGACCTGAACTAGGACAGACATCTTAAGTGCCCCTAATTTAGACTAGGGACTTTGGAGCTAGGTACTGACTGACTAGTATAGCTACATCTGAAGTTTATAGCAAGGGAGGCACAAAGCCAAAGCTCTCAGTTTTCAGTCTTCCACTGCAATTTCTTTGTTATTCCACACTGCTTCATCCTACCATACACAACTGGCAAGCATTTTTCTATCCTTACAATATTCTAATGTCACTATTACTTAACATACTCTACTAGCAATTCTGCAAGTACTTGACACACTAGCAACAATACCTCAAGAAATAGTTTAACCTTCAACTAGTAATTTTTCTATTCGAATTTAGTTCCTTTAAAGCATAGAGAATCCCCACCATCCCTTGAATACAGTGATTAATGAAATACAATTGTATACACATATATTTACATGTATATATATGTTTTTGCAAAAATATTAGAATGTGTTTGAATAAAACACTACAGCTTTTCATATGATACAYTGAATACCAAATTCACAGCCAGGAAGACATTGCATTACAATGAACACACATAGTTTAAGCCAAAGCTGCCATGCATCAGAACTGCAGCACAGATATCTCTCATATAGGAGAACTGCTGAGCTTACCTGTAGAGAAATACACTTTACCTGCACTTTCACAGCATGTCTACACTTACTGCTACTCAAATATATGAAGGAAGTTATCCATATTATATTGACTTGCTCACTTTGTTAAATGCAACAACTTCAGTGTAGTTCAGCTGTAGGGTTCAATATATTATTGACTGTAATTGCAGTCATTCCGTGCTCCCAGAAAGGCAGTTGAGGTAACAGCAGAGGCAAGAGAACATTTCCCCAGATGAAGTCTAGTCATTTTAATCCAGATTACTATGCAAATATTTTGACTTTGTGAATATGTAAGTCTTCTCCCATGCAAAGACCAGAGAAAAGCAGGTATGTTGCTTTTTAAATCACACCAGGAGCATGGAGTTGTTTATTAAAAAAAGAGATTTGAGGAGAATCTTAAATAGAGACAAAATATTTGGGACATCCACCATACACACATAGCAACAGCACCCAGAGGGATAATAAGTATACATACTCACTGCTTAAATGCCTAGACAAACCTACAGCATGCACTAAATACAACGCCTGTCCGTAACAGTCTGTTATCTTTATTTAAAAGCCTTTAAGAAGACTTCTGAAGTTCATATTCCTGAAAGTTTTATTTCYTTCTCCAGCTATATCCATTCACCTATTTAAAGGTATTCCAAGRGCCTCTGCTAGTCGCAAGTACATAGGCTTAAAACCTTTACTCCTGTCTTTCACGGAGATAAAGGCAGAATTTTCTTCGTCAGTAAAAGAGGACTTGGGCACCCAGAAAACTCATTCCTTTTCCCCTAACTACACTAGTTGCTCATTCCTTCTCTTCATTCTGTGCGGCTTCTCAGAAGTTTCTCATATCTCATCCTTAAGTATAACTACAACAGTGTACTGCAATACAAAAGACTAACTTAGATCAAACTGTTTAGGCCTTGGATTTGCTGAGCTTTCATTTTATTTAAATGAATGAGAGGTAATGAACTGGATCATAAATAATTCAATTTTCCTCAATTCCCACGATTACAGATGTTTTTTAAGTCCATATTAACAGATACCAAACTTCTGGCTTCTAGGAGCTAACATTGGAGTCTCTGGGCTCTCACCTTGAAGTAAGAATATCATCTGACCTGCACAGTACCAACTACATACTAAGAACCTGAGTAACTTACTTGGTCTTGAGGTAGAAGATAAGGTATTTCCAGCTAGCTATATTTATTTGCTGTTTTGTTYTGTTTTTCCCCTTAAGATTAAGCAATGAAATTTTATACTTCTTTTAAACACCGCTCAGAAACTATTAACTATTTTATTCAGACTAATACACCACAGAGGCTGGCCAGCCTCTATGCAAGACAGATTTCAGAAGAACTTCTGTAAGTAGAGGGACTCGCAGGGACTGCGAGTTTTAAAGCTGTAGGTCAGCTTTTCAAAGCCACTGCAATTGCCAAAGAAGTCAAGATTTCTGATGTGGGCAGAGACCTATCTAGTTACCATTACTTAATTAAGTGGATTACTTAATTAACTGGATTACTTAAGGTATTGAAAATGATACATTTTAAAATGTCTTCCATTGGATTTGAATGGAAGGAGGATAAAAGAAAAACAAAGGAAAAAAAGGAGAACAAAACAGCTATGTTAGTGTAATCAGAATCTGGCATAAGCCAAGAATTTAGATAGGTGTTCATCCATCAAGCTCTGTATATTGAATTACCGAGACCCTTTCACTTCCAGCAATGCAACAGGGAGCCCAGGCTGCAGTGAGGTTAACCTTTTTTCATGCCAAACAAGGAGAAAAAAAAATCTTTCTTTCAGCCAGCTATCTGACAAGCACTTCTGTTTTTCAGGGTTTTTGTTAGGTTCCAAGCAGCTTCAAATTACTAGTATAATTAACTCTAGGGACATTTTCTAAGTTACATCAATACTATCAGTATCACAGAGAAAGACAGAGAAAGCAAGAGAGAGCTTAAGGATACAAATCCTGTATTTCCCATTTCTCAAATACTTGCTTAAATCTCTACAATGCCAAACATTTCATGATGAAAAGGCATTAGATTGTGCTAGTCCACTGGCCATAAGTACTTAATGAATCCTCTGCAGTGGGTTAAGATCTTGTGATCTTCAGTGACCTCAGATCATCCCCAATTGCAGTTCACATGTTCAACAGGAAAAGCAGACTTCCCAATAATAGTTACTGCTCATATCTGACACCACTGAGCCAAAGGATCTTCTGTCAGCTCAGCTTTAGAAAGTAAATCCCRAAGGAAAAAGGGTACATTTGTTTGTGCAAGTTCAGTGGCAAGAAAAGCAAGTTTCTTTCAAATAAAACATCACAAATGTAGCAGTRAGCATGAACCATACCTATTCTCTGAAAGTAACTGACTACAGCTGCCCCTTTCAGCCCCAGATTCAGATTCTGTTGTGCGACAAAAGTGCAATATGTTTTTCTTTACACAAAATGGTAGAAATTTGCTCTACACAAAATGGGAGAGATGCCCATTTGCCAACATAAAATCATATTTCGTAAAGTTCTCTTCATAGCCCTTAGATGTTGACAAAGTAACTATCCTACTTCTCCACTTTCTACCCAAAAATCTTCATGATATGTGTGGTGACCCACCCTTGTTAAATACCACAGATTATAACAGGGACTATTGTATCTTTAAAAAATCAAAATTAAAAAAATAAAAAAGCAAAATGAAAACCAAAACTCCAGAGGAAAGATCCCATTGAAARAAAAGAAGAAAAAAAAATCAAAGGAATAGCCATGAAAATTTGTCAATTGGTGATTTATGCTCTAGTGGATTGGGTTRATATGCCCATTCTTTCAAATTTGGATCCTTAAGCCTCATCTGGCAAGACTAGTACAGAAAATCTCAATGCATGTGAAGACATCATCCCCCGCCACTAGGTACCTTTCCTAGTTAGTTAGTACAAAGCCTAAAGTCCACRTGTCATGATTTTGTTTTCTTGAGTTAACTTATTTTTCAGAAAGACAAAAATTAAAATAGTTGGGGGGAGGAAATCAATACATTTTGACAGTAAAATGTGAAAATTACCTTTCCTGTCGCCCTGAGCTCCTAGGCATGTGGTGCTCACTTCATCAAAGCTGCCACATTCTCATCTATTCTTCCCTGACACTATATCTATCCCTCTAATAAATGGATTATTTTACACCTTTGATATCTCTGCACGTGCATGCTTGATTGTGTGAATGCTCTCTGTCAGAACAAAATTTAAATCTTTTACAGGATTAAAACTATCATTCTGATTCCGTTCTACTACGAGGTGAAGCAAGGTTGCTTCCTCTTGTCTCCTTTTAGAATGGCAAAAGACTCATTCASTCTTATTTACTCTATTCAGGTTAAACAAATTTCAAAATGAGAGGTAAAAACACGCTTTCCTCTACTTCKGAAATAGCAATCATTTACTAATATCACTACATCATAACTACAGCTGTGAGTAACGTTGAGTGATTTCTTTTCAGGGAGAAATGCTGAAGGTAAACTAAAAACATGCTTCTCTTATCCTAGGTGAACGTAATTATGTAATAAAGTGGCTTCAGAAGGACATTGGTAATAGGTTTCTCCTCCCTGAGTTGTCACCAATTCCTTCGGTTATGTGGCCTTTTAAGTCATATAAACTTGTTGATTCCCTGCATAACTTGTAGTAAGACAAAGATACAACATAGCCATCCCATTGTGTTCAACTCTATAAATAAATAAATAAATAAATAAATAAATAAATAAACAACAAGATTCTAGTTTTAAAAAAAACAGGTTTTAGCTTTTGGGTGGTGTCTTATCTGGTTTCTTTATTTCAATCTTATGGAATACTAGAAGCACTTTTCACTAAGACTTCACTTGCTGTCACCTCCATGAAGTGATACACGGTTTGTGAACTTTATCACTTTTCCCATCAAATAAGGCTTTACAGACACATTGCTGCAACAAACCGAATGCCTCAGTGTCAGAAGAATGCATCCAGCTTTGTCCAAAATGATTTAAATATAGGTTTCCCAGCTCTTAAGGCACTTGCCCAAATTCCAAACCAGTCRACAAGAAGGCAGTAGCTATTTTTACTTTTCTCACTGAACCTGTTTGCCTCTGAGCTCTTAAATATTCAGTAGGTGCAGGTAGAGGGAAAAGAAACATGACACTCCAGTCATATAGACAGTCACAGTATTGTCTTTCAACATAACAAGTACATTCCAATTCCAACATTAATTTTTAGAGTTTTTCTTCCTTGCTCTTCTTGCTCTACCTATACAGCAACGGTCTCACTAATTACAAAGTCACTTGTATTAATTCTGTCCCTGTACCAAGTATCAGGATATCAAACAAAAATGTAAAGTATCCAAAGCCAGGAGAGAAGCAAAGCTGCCTCGTTAAAGAAGAGAGGCAGCCTCCTTCAGAAGACAAATCAGACAACCTCAGACCCCTTCTTTGATTTGCCATATGAAAGAAGATAACTATATCAGTTATTAGTTAGTTTTGCTGTCACTGGCATAGAAATGTAGTTTTTATACAAGTTTTTATACAACTACGTTTCTATACGAGTGACAGAAAAACTAATTCCCTGAGTTACATGCTTACTGTTCATAGTATATATACGTCCCACAGCTCTTTATGTCTCACTGGCTTAGGTCTCTGTGGGAGCTTTTCTTTTTTTTCTTCTTTTTTTTTTCTTTTTTGGTCTTTTTGTCATGCTTCTGAAATACTTCACTGGTTAACAAAGAAACACAGTGTTAAGGTGCTCCTAGCATAGGAGCTCATGCCTCTCAAAACTTTGACTCTTTACAAGATGAAAATTCCTACATGAGACTGTGGGCTACTGCGCAGCTGTGCACATTTTAGAGCAAAAAGGCATTAAATTTCTCTTTTCATCATTTACTTGAAGTAAAGTACAACAAATTACACTGCAGAATTAAACTCTTAAGAGCAAAATTTTGTATGAACAAACAGAACGATCTATTTTGTTGTCACTTTTTTTCTGAGTGCTGAATAGACTTTGTGAATAAAAGCCCTAGGATTTGGTCCCTTCTCTTCCCTTGTGAATGCTTAGGCAGACTTCCACTAGAAGTTTCCAGGGTGACTTCCAAAACCAACATTTTGTAATTAAACTACAAAAAAAATGCTTATTTTGAGAAAGCCAAATCACAGTAATTTCATCATCACAGTGAATAGATGCAACAGTTTTACTCCTATTGAAGAAATATGAAAGTAGTTAGTTGACCTGAAGTCTCTGCTTTGAATAGAAGTATTTTTACACTTAAATGTAGCATAAAATAATACTTAATTACATTTGAACTAAAGAATCACGTAAGCCACAATAGCTTATTATTTAGAAGCTAGTCTACCCACAAAAGTGAATCCAATAATGTTCTTCCTTTTGTGATAGGGAACAGTTAATAGCAAATTACAGTACAAATAGGGATAACAAAGAGCACCCATTTAAAGCAGAGGTTGATTTTGGACAGAAGCTTGTTTTATCTGGCATATCAGCAATACTACAGGAAACCACGCTCCGATTAGAAGGCATAATGTTGAAAGATTCACAGCACTGTAAGGTTTCCCATGCTGCACATTGCTGCTCTGGGTAGCATCTTGATACTGATAACAAAATCCAGATGCAAATCTAGGACATTATTTTTTAACATTTAAATTTATAACTTCCTGCTTAAGTTGCTCAAACATCTAGTTTTTGATAGTTTATTAGAAAAAAAAAGATACACTGTGTCCTGATCTATAAGGCCACTAAACTTCTACATCTTTCATGTATTATTTGCTCTTCTGGGGTCTTGTTTTGCAAACACAAAACATCTCATACTGAGCATGCAAACATTTATTAGATAACAACATCGAAAGGATTTCAATTTAAATGAAGGACATCATCTTCAACTATTTATACAGAATTTTCTGTGGCCATTTTTACCATCCTCTCCACATCACTGAGGATCACCTTAATATAAACATAACATTTCTAAAACACATACTTGTCATGCCTCGTTTTAAGAAAACAAATAATCCCCCATCACACATTTAAAATAGTTTAATATAACAACAGACAGCGATTATTTCTGGTAGCATATTTTTGACTTTCTTTTAGGAATTGCTTGGAACCAACAGAAAGCAAATACCAGACAAGAAAGGGAAGAGAATTTATGAGCCCATCATTCCTCGGCACTCTTCTCTCCGTGCTTCCTACCAGACTGGTCAATAAGGAAGCAAGCTACTACTGGAATCACCTTGTCATTATACTAGAGCTGTGGACAGAGTCTACTTTCTGGTACCAGTGGATGGCTTTCTTCAGAAGAAACACTTCTTTAAAAATATATTCTGAACAAAAGACATTTTTCTATTGAAAAAAAAAATCCTTAGAAGACTATCATGCTATCATGCTTTTTTTCTGAGAAAGACAGAAGTTGGCCTCACAACTGATGCTCTCCTGAAAAAAAAATATTATTTCAAGAGAAACAGTGATACCACTGTACATTACCCAGTACACTGGCAAAAAGACATCATCAAATTTCATTCCAGAAGTACTGGACTACTGAAGTTATCCCATTGAGCCCATCTCATTACTCACACATTACCCAGTACACTGGCAAAAAGACATCATCAAATTTCATTCCAGAAGTACTGGACTACTGAAGTTATCCCATTGAGCCCATCTCATTACTCACACATTATTTCAGAAGAAAGATGCATTTACCCAATAGCAGAGTGTAAGTTTCATCTCTGATTTTGGGCCTTACCTCACTTTCCAAAAACACGTCTATTCTGGATAGATACAAGTAATTTCCATTAATGGAAACTATACAGGGGCACTCCAGAGAAAGAGGAGAAAATACTAATAAAAAGACTGGAACACAAACAGCTTCCCATAGGGATACAAAATATACTTTGTCTCTAGCCTAGAACTTTCTTTAAAACTTACTGCTAAAAAAAAAAATCAGTTGGTATTTTGATGCAGCTTAATAATACAGAGTTATTCTCCAAATTATGTTCCAACTAAGAGCCAAGCAATATATGTTGTGATGAATCCAAAGACCTTCAGTACAGCACACTGAATGGGCAAAAACTCTATTCAGAATATATAAATTTTAGTAAGACCAAACTTCTCTTAACAATAACTAGAATTAAAATACATAACAATTTGAAGGATTATTCTAAAACAAACATATTCAGGAAGAAAGAAGAAAGAAAAAAAACCAAACTTCTGTGTGTTTGCTGCTTGAAAAAAAATAAAAAAGATTATTTAAAACAAGTACACTTTCATGTTCATTATATTTCACAGTGGAAGCATAGGCTGACAGTACCATATCTTAAAATCTATTTAGGTCCAAAAAGCCTAAAATTACTCTCTAAAATTACTCTAACGTACTAAATCTAAAAATGGAACAAAAGCATTGCTAATAAAAGTGAAACAAGTACCTCTAAGAACAGGCTTTTAAAACTTGGAGTTTCAAGCATATTATGTACTACATGTAAGCTGATAACGGATGGATCCTGTGCTGAAGTCTCTTTGCACTGCTAAAAATTACAAGAGACATTTGTACACAAAGAATTACATGCCCATTTGAAATTACCATTGTCCACCTTTTCATTCAGCACACATGCTCTCCTACGTGGGTGTGCAGGAATGACTAGAGGTCATGGAACAAACAGTGGGAATCTAAAAATTCCAGTGGACTGTGTGCCAATCAATATTTTGATCCCCACAGATTCAGAACAACTGTTTCCTGAGCCCAGCAGATACAGGAAAAACATTTCAACTTGGACACAGCTTTAATTCCTAACAAAGAGATTACTATGAATCTGCATATGTTGTCTGAAAGAATTTCCCCTCACATGTTTCCACAATAAGTTTTTTCTTAAAAGCTAATTGTCTTTCTTTGGTATTTATGGACCACTACGAAGTCTAGGGCCTGATTTTGGAGAGACAAAGCTTCATGTAAACAGGAAACAACATTAAGTGCTTCTTAATAACTCTGTGCAGCAATTTGCTCTCCAGGTTTTAACTGGAACTAATGTTTCAGTTTAAAGTATTCATTCTGACGGCCATTCTTCCAGTCCCAGCAGAAATAAACTGCTTACATATATATATATGCTCAGCAGCACATTAAGACAGAACAAAACGTGGTGTTCTGGATTATATGCTCCCTTTATAAAAGCGGGGAATGAAATTATTGCCTCAATGAAGTCAAGATTTTTCTTGACTTCAGGTAAACCTAATTTTTTTGCAACAAAATAGGTACACATCACACATCTGATAATTTATATAAAGGTATGGGGTTTTATTCAGATATTTAAATTAACAGCCACAAATGAAAAACAAATTTYCTTGTACTCTCCATGAATTTGCTGCAGCAGATTTTTATAACAGAGAATATACAAATTTTGTTTGACTACTAGAATATAATTGTACAGACRCTGCCATGCAGTAGACACACATAACATTTCGGAAAAATCATGAAGTGATTTAAAGCTCTGCTGTGCAGAATATGATGGTTCTTCAACACGAAAATTAATAATTACTTGAATTTGTGAAACAGATTGAGCACTAATTTCATCTCACTCTAGATGTTCTTCATAATGTTGAAACATTTGGAAACTAMATGTTTTATTATAGAGGTACTTAGATCAATTAATGAGTTAATTCATCAATGTGTTTTCAATTAAATGAAAATATTTATTTTCATTCTGTGTGACTTTCATTTCCTCTAATTCCTAGAAACTCAACCATTCTATGGGACAAGAAGAGTCTAACGCAGCATCCTTCAGGCACCACGCTCAGTCACACACCTGCAGTAGAAATGCTCCTCAGCCACCCTTGGCACTGGGGCTCTGTGAAGGAATCCCAGCCAGGCACCACTCAGGCCTCTCAACCTCTTTCATACTGAATTGATAGTTCCCTGCCACCGTTATGAAGAAGAAAACTCCTTGTTTTCAAAACAGGAACAAGCAAACACAAAGATGGGAAACCTTCACTAGTTGGTCATTTGTAACTCACAGTGGGCATGTTATAGTGGGGGTTGCTTCCACTTTGCATTTACCCACATGCTACGGCAGTAATGAGTATTAAAGGTGCCTCGGCCTTTAATARGTGAGAACTTTAAGAGGTGAGAACAAATGCCCACCTAGCCCAGCATCCTCCCTATTGCTAGTGCTCACTGTCCAAGGTAAGGCTAAAACAACCAGGTAGACACAGTAATAAATCCCTGGCATCCAGTCCATGTTCACRAAGTTAGCATGCATGGATTAGTGTATGTTAAACTGCATCTTCCACCTAACCTATGGCCACAGAGCTCTGTAGTTCAACCAAACTCAGCTTTGGACCTTCATCCTCTAAGCTACCCTGGAGAAGCACTAGCCTTCAGGACAGCCAAAGCCAAGCCTGTGTCACACCATGGATGCCACTGAATCCTGACCCAGAGACTGACTTCCCAGCTCGACCTCAGCCTTGCCTTGCCGCAGTGGCTCTGCCAGTGATTGCCAGAGCTGACCCTATCCCTGAACTGTAGATTAACTCACCAGCTTGACATAATACCCACCTCGCTGGGCCCTGGCTTGCTAACCTGGGCTCCTGGCTGATCCCAGCCATGAGCCCTGCCTCTATCCTGCTGGCCTCGCTTGAGCAGCATGGGCAGTGGCCGACGAGGCCCCTACGAGGCCGCTGGCCCACTCTGCTCCCGGAGGGCTCCTGCCAGCTCTCGCTTCCCTACGAGGCCGCTGGCCCACCCTGCTCCCGGAGGGCTCCTGCCAGCTCTCGCTTCAGCAGTGTGCAAGGGCCTTTTGGATTATTTGCCACCTAAGAGTGTTACCTGTCACTGAAGGGCCTCTGCCACAACTTCAGCCACTTGGCCAGTATTGGGATTTCTTCCATATAATGAGTCCTTTGCTCTTACTCCACGAGAACTTAGTTTAAGAGTTTCCTTTTATGAGGGATTTTCTCAAAAAACGAGTACATTCTAATGCTCATTAAGGTTAATACAGTCTCTCAGAAGGCATACTGATATTGCCTACAATTTCCTTCTACCAAAGCCATTTGGCTCTTGGTAGTGTAACACACTTATCCATGTATGTACCAATACTACTCTTTACCACGTCTGTTGTGTTCAGCTCTAAAATTATAGTTTTAAGATCACTGAGGCAGCTTTAAATATTAGTATCATATTTGCCAGCTTCCATTTCCCTGCTACTGAGCCTGACTTCAACAATTACATCATGTCATTACAGCAATTTCACACTGAGTTCTTTATCCCTCTTCCATAAAGGTCAAATCCAAACATGAATCTCCCCTAGAGCTCCTGAACCGGTATCACTCATTAGCTTCAACCAATCTAAATCTAAGCTGAATCCACAAATACCTATGCCAACACCAAATCCAATACTTGCAGCTGACACTTTTATAAATCAGCATTTCTGTCTTCCTGTCTCTGCTATTTAGATGAAGGCCCTTAGGACAGCAACTGTCTGTCCTCTGTAGAGCAAAGCCCAATCAGATTTCTTTTGTATCATTCACTCTTTTGCTTTTCTTTTAGACTACTTCATACATGTGACCCAGCATCACATCACCTTCTGCATACAGTGTGTCTATACTAATCAATCTTGAAGAGACTGGCATACAAAGAGAAGGCTTAAAATAAACAAAGGTTATTTTCTGAAACAGCTTGGTTTGTTAGCAGTCATTTTGCAGAATATCTAATTATTTTGATCTTCATTTTTACAGGCAGATGTAACTAGCCTCCACTCCCTGACTTTTCCCCTCAAAAAGCAACTCCTGTTCCCAAAGCAACGTTTCTAAGACGAGCACTGTCAAGCTGTACATATTATCAGTAAGCCATGTGTTCAAATTAAAAGCCATAAATTACTTTTGAAATAAAAAGKTATCCTCTTTTTAAAACAAATAATGTAATGATATAGGTAACGGAAACCCAGTATAAGAAACTGTATGCACAGTCAGTAATAAAATTTTTCTACCCAAAGTAAGGTACTAAACCAAGCACTGATCACTCAGTTATTAGTGACCTACCTTTGGCTTTACTGTTTTTAGTAATATTGCTGGATTAATGAAGATGAAAGACAGCAGGTGGTGGTAAAATCAGTGAAACACAAGGTTTCATTTGGATCTACCATCACCTCTGAACAGTCAAAGCTGTAAATAGATTTTTGGGGACAACCACTTATTTTCACTTATTTCAGATTATGCAAGGCATTGTACAAGTAGCCACCGATGTATTAATATTATGATGAAGCAAACCATTTGTTTGTCATCTGAACCTGAATTTAACAGAATTACAAAACAGAACTGTGTTCATTGATCCCATTAGTTACTATCATCTAAGGTGGGCAGTAAAAAGAGAAATAAGGAGAGTATGAGTTATCTTTGACAACAAATGACTCGATATAGTGACCTGAGTTCCATTTTGTTCTTCCTAGACAGTGTCTAATTCCCCCAAGTGATTCAGGCTCTTGATTATTATTACTGCTGCTATTTCATCACTTTCTCATACCACAAAACTCCTCTTGCCCATTAAACTAAGAGCTGCAAAGTCACTTTTAAATAACTCCGACCAATAAGGCAAGCAGGCTCAGTGCATTTTGCCCTCTGGTATGAAGTTAGTACAAACATTTAACATATTTTGTTGGCAAATTAATACTTTGTTMTCCATGTCAAGGCTGCAGCTGGAGGACAAAAAACTGAAGCTGCATGCATAATCAATAATTATAGGGTATGCATGTAAAAGCTTCCCACCTACTCTGAATTTAGAAAATATTTGCCATATTTACTATGTAACTGTTCAGAAAATGACTGGAAGGGAGAGAAGCATGCTTATGCAGACCCTAAAACTGCACAGCACCTTTAATATAATGGAACTAATTTAGAAGGCTCTATTCAACTCTAGAAAGAATTTGGGATCAAGAAAAAAAAATCATATGTATATTACGTTATATATTTTTAATGTCATTTTTTGCTTGTTAAAACAATGGTTAAAACTAATAGTTAAGGGCTTATTTTTATTTAAAAAGCAGTAATTAATAGAAATCATAGTCCAATTATAGCAACATCTAGAGTCAATGAGGAACTTATTCTATTTTATGATACATACAGCATGTGGGACCTTTTAATTCACGATTGAGATTTTTCCACAATTGTCATAAACCATGACTAAAAATTATCCCAAAGGATGAAACGGTACTAGGATTATTTAAGTAACATTAACAAATTCAACATTGCCAACAATAGTTTACAGCCAGATATGCAACACACTTTCAGGGCTCTGCAATCAGCGCAGCTTTTTGTTGCCACTGCAAAAAAACACATGTGTAATCATACAAGTAAATCAGATGTGCAACTGAATCACACACAAACCACCACCTCTGGGATTCCCACAAATACACAATTTCTATTCTTCATGTCTTCAAATATCCAACCCAAAAGGCCTATATATTTTATTTATTGTTTTTGTTTGTTTGTTTGTTTTGCTTTCTTTAACAGGCATGCATTTCTTTTTGCTCCCTAGTGCTCTCTGGCCTTCACAGGAATTCAGTATACCCCTATTCCCTACTACCACAGGCAGAGTTAGAAAATGTGCACATATTAGATATTGCAGCAACATAAGGATTTTAGTACATAAAAACATAAAAATTTGTACAAATAACACTACTCATTTATTCATTCCCCAAGCCTAAATGTTACCAACAAGTATATTGTAGTTCTGCATTCTCAGTGCAGAATACACTCCATAAAACTTAATAGAAGATGCTATATATTCTCTATTCTCTATTATATTCTATAATAGAGAAATTATTCTCTGTGTGGAACAGGATTATGGACTGTTGAGTAGCTAACGTGAACAGAGGAATACATTGCTGTTCAGCACCAAGTGACCACCAAAATCTAAAGGTAGCAACACTACTAGTGGCATGATTCATCCAAGTGAAACTGGCAGCTAAAACACTGGGACTTATTTGAGAAGCTAGTGTTTATGGGTAGGTCCAAATAAAATCCAAAATTAACTCTCACACAGTAGAAGTGTGCGGAAAAGTAGTATTTCTGATTTCCTTTTCTTACAAGTCTCCACTGGCTATTGCTATCCCCCAGCTTTGCACCACTTTCCCATCACAATAATGTTATACAGGGTATCTGGAGTAATTTTTCAAATGCTTCTCATGAAGAATTCCTCTGATTCTCTCCAATTGACCATAAGGATTTGGTAGAGGTGAAGAACAGCAAACTATAGTCATTTGAAGCAATAAAAAAAAAAATCAAAACCCTACTTTTGTCGCTTTTGCTAACTCTCTTTTATTACAGCTCAAACCCATGAATTGCAACAGTAGCAGATACATGTGTCAATTGGAACTGGACAAGATTTTGTAATGATATTTGTATAATGCACTGTGCAGGAATGTTCATTACTCTTCCTGGGGTTTCACAATGGCTCCCTGGCATTAAACTGCTACAGCTGCTTTGCAGCCTAATGTCATCACAAGGGCTGACTCGGAGATAATGTCTGCTCGGAGGAGCTGGCAGGGAACACAGTCCCAGGAAAAGACCTTGTGATGGTAAGGGGTAAATAATGGGTATTGAGTTGCTGAAAAAAAGGCTTCAGTTAAGCTGTTTTGTTTGCTTTCACCAATCCTAGGCATTTTCATTTTTTCTCAGGACAAAAGTCACATTAATTCAAGTTTCTTTTTCTGAAAATCCTTTTTTTTTAATTCAAAATCAATCCTGAAAATAAAACAGAATAAAAGATTCACTCTCTGTTCCTCTCTATTCTTTCACATCCATGGCACAGAAGTGGTTCAAAATTATTGGTGTTTTCTTGTGTATCTCATTTTACTTTTGGATGGAGGAGAACATGCAGGCAGCAAGAGCCAGGAATTTGCTATCGACCACAGTAGCTGGTACAGGCGAATTACATGTAATCATCAGCAACAGAGGGCTCTTGAACTAGCTYTCCTGGCGACAATCCAAGAATTCCCTTTGCTCTTTTAAAGACATGGAAGGGTTCAAAATAAAGTTTATCAAACATTTTTGTCTACACATTATGTGCGTAAGCGAGATACAGCTACGTTAGTGTGGTCTGAGCTAGTGTGTGACACAAGTGCTCTCTAATATTGTAGGCACAGAGCTCATTTGGAAAGAAAAATATCAAATAATCAGGGGCTTGTTGTCTAAAAGAAAGGTGAGAAAGACAAAAGAATCAGCTATAAACATTGGTTCATATTGACATGTGCTTGTGTCCTTTCACCCTTCTTAACTTTGAAAATAAGAAATTTGAACTTAAGGAAAAACAAACTGTACCAAGATTGCATGGTGCAGTTTTCCCTCATTCCAAAACACGATCATCTCCAAAAGCTGTCAGTCCAAGTAGCTGGATAAGAAATAAGAACATGTGTGGGTGGATTCCTTCCTCCAGCCTGAATTAATTAGAAATGATTGTTTGCTGTATTATTTTAAAGGGTACTTGGAACAGGTTAAAGAGCCACTGTTCTGACTTAAGTATTTCAAGAAAGACTCCCACAAGAAAATGCAAGAGTAAAAATCAAATAATGTGGATTTTTTTTAAGCTAAAGTTTGTTTTAGGTTTTATTTATTGCTTGGAAAAAAAACATACACAAACACATGTCTCTACTCAGGCTGGGTAATTATAGTTATTTCTAAGTTAGGGAGACTTTTGATTACTTTTGTTTTCCATTCTTTCATTCTAAACCTTCACTAATACTCCCTGCTTTCAGTTTCTCAATCAGTTTTTACATATTAAGAAAGCAATATGGGAAGCTACATTAAAGCAAAAAAATGTTACAAATGACCAATCTGCATTACTCAGAGCAGCAGCTCCCATACATTTGGGTCTGTTTAATCCCTACTGATCAAGTAGCTCTAAATAGTCCTGGTAGAGTTTCTAGAACTAATCAAGATTTGTTTCTCTGCATATATATTTTGTATATCTACTTCCCACATCAGCAAAAGTCTAACTGCAAAAGCATTCAGTAGAATATAGAATGAATGTAAAAAGGGCATACTATATACATATACTGTACTATGCTGCACTTAGTATAGGGCATGAATAGGGCATGTTACCTGTTATATCATCCTGAAAAATGTAAATTCCACTTTTTAAAAAAGCATTCATTGAATTTTAGACATCACATGGTCCCTACCCTTCACAACAGAAATATTTTCCCTCACATTTCTGAATCCAGATCTCCACCTATGTTGTCTGACCAGTCTGAAAGGATAAGCTAAAGGCTAAATTCCACCTTCCTCTTCCTCAAMAGGAACAGTACTTTGGGGCTCTTTCCCCCAAATTGATTTTCACAAAGCCTTCAGAACTAAACTGTCTTTGAGATTTCTATATCTCAAATTTCAAATCTGGTTGAATTGGACAACAGGTTCAAAGTGGTTTTAGGTGGGAACTAATGATGAATGATAGACGGAGTAACCACCTAAGTCTTGTTCTTTCAAAACACAAGCTAAGTTCAGAAAAATTATTCTCTCATAAGAATATGTTGCTTCTCCAAATGAAGTCAAATGGTTAAATGTCATGAAGGAGGATGGTGAGGCTCTCCATATCAAGATCACAGTGTACTATTTTGGGTGTTGTGGTCATTTTTGAAAAGTGACCTTACTCTAAAGATATCCCTATGGATGATGGAGACTTATATTTTGCTTTATCTTACTAGATTAACAATGCATCCATTTTTTCCTCCAGAATCTGAATCCACATTACATATGCCCTTAGATGCTCTTAATATGGGAAGTAGAAATTCTATTTTTGTCTATATCTTTGGCCCTTCAAAACTCTATCCACGTGAAGTGCTACAGATATACATCTGACCTTCCACAAAAAATAACACCCACAAAAAGCTTGCTGTCATTATCCAGGTAAAATCCATAACTACATATTCTGTCCCCTAATTTCTTTTGTCATCGCGATCCAAATAATTACAGAAGTTTCAAAGAACTAAAAACTAAGCAGGGAAATCACTGGGCTCAGGTAAGAATCCAGAATAGGAAAGGTGTCTTACATGAATGAGACATTCCTACTAAGCAGAGCAGCACAGCCGAGAGTGGTGCCGACTGCTGCTACGTGACCTCACTCGTGCAGCGGGGCAGGCCATGTAAGATTCTCTGCCACAAAGTAGACATGAATGTCTGCTTATTGCTCCATCCCTTCATCTTATTCCTTTTTCTCACTCTGCAAAAGATGAGGGAAAGAACATCCCTCTCTCTTGACTCTTCAGAGCACAGTGCGTATGGATGGATGAATCTGAGAAGGGAAAGACTTTGTAACTGTCCATTTCCATGAGATAACACAGAAAGAGCAGTTTTGAGCTGAACTCTAGAGACGTTGTTTTAGAAAATTCTACTTACACACAGAATTAAATTATTGGTGACACTACCACCATACATCGTCTGATTGATGCCAGCAATGTTTAAAATCAGGTGGATGTTCACCCCTTTTAAATGAGAAATCCCACTTTGACTTATGAGCACCTCATCTCTGTTACCTCCTGAAGCCAAATTACATCTGTGATTTTTGTCGTGCTAAGGAACACCTGTACTGCAGTGAGTTACGTCCACTGGTGTCAGCAGCAGAGCCCTCAAGGAAAGTTTAAGAAACAGCATTATAGAATGCACATGTTTTGCTTCTGACATTTTATGAGATATTCTACAAAATTACTTAGTGTTCAAGCAAGAGAACAAAAACACAACAACAGAAACAAAACTTAAAATTAATTCCAGGTTTTTGACCACAATAAATCTTCCACAAGTTCAGAAAAAAAAAATTACAGACTGTTCCCATGTTTGAGGTGCAAGATGTTCTTGAATTGTTCCGTTCTAAAAAACGGCATGGGAATTCATTGTGATGTCTCAAATGTTATTTTTCAAAGCATCCCAAGTGTGTTACATAATTTTCTCCACAGACAGCTGAGTGATGCTAACAATTAAAGAGCAACAGTTATAGGGAAACATCCAGTGTCGCAGTGGCTACCAAATAACTAATAACTGGAAAAACAAATGTTAAAAGTGTTTTGGCTTTTTTTTTTTTAATTAAAAAAAAAAAAAGATTTAGTAACATTCTTGATTCTTATACATGCTACAACGCCCCTGGGGCTTCAATGAAGTCAGGCTTTGCAAACTTGTTGGATCACGGTGGAGCTGATTACCTCGTTGTCCCGGGAACACAGGGCCATCTCCACAGTACTAGCACCTCCTAGCAGCTGTAGCTGAGCTTAGAAAGAAGTCCAGAAGATAATAAATAGCTTAAAAATCTGGCAGGCCAGCACGTGAATTCAACTGTGAGGTTGAGAAGGTCCCATCAACACACTATTAACATTTAATTAAAAGTCCTAGAGCTCCTCACTGAATTTACACCTCCATTATAACATGATACCAATGGTGCRGACACTCACTTCCCATTTAAAAGGAAAGCTACGATCCCATCTCTTCATTGCAAAGATTTAAAAAAGTGGCACTAAATAATAAAAAAACACTTTCCGAAAGTGTATGCATGCGAATATTTCTTTTAAGAAATGCCAAAATTAGTGTTTCTATGGCTGAAAAAGAAATAAACTGGCTGGCAGAAAAAAGCAAGAGGCGAATGCAGGAGGCTCTATATATTAAACGCTCTACTTTTAAAGTCTCACTCTTCAGTGTTTACTAAAATTAGACTAAAAAACYAAAATTAGCTTTTTTTTTTYCCAGTAACTTTCTATGCAGAGTTACTCTAGCATTTACAGAGACACCTATCAGCTGTCATTTGCTCCCACAAATCCAAGTCAGTGCTAACAAGTCAGCTGCTTGAAACACTTTTCTTTCCTGAAATGTCAGCTCGTCACGTTCTCGAAACTAGAGCAAACTCTAAACTTACCAAAAACTCCCAACCCCACTAACTGCTCAGGCTATCCCGGGACATTAAGATCAACTGGCAGGCAGCTGTTACCGCAGCGACTTTCCGCTCGGCTTAGCCTAACCCACCGCGGCGGCTCCGCACTGAACTCCGTTTAACAGGGCTCAAACCGTGCTCAAACCGCGCGCAGCAGCAGCACGTGCGGGCACGAGAGGAGACCGGGTGTCCGCAGGGATCCCCTCGGAGCGGGCACGAGTTCCGCAAAGTGACTTTCTCTCCCGTTTGCCCATCAACCTTTCCGACCTTTCAGCGGCCCCTGCGC
>NW_020455445.1:1063550-1072724 GCF_003342845.1 Nothoprocta perdicaria
GGGCGCGAGGCCCCGCACGTGCCCGAGCGGCGGCGCCTCAGAGCCCGGCCAGGGCTGCGCGCAGGGCCGCGGGCCCCTGCGGCCATCGCGGGCACCTTGCCTCGCCAGGAGCCCTCCCAAGGGCGCTGCGCGCCCCGAGGGGTATGTGCAGGTGGTCTGGAGCTTCCATCCATCAGCAGCCTCCCCCGTCTGCCATCGTGGGTGATTTCCACTGCTGCCTTCCTGCAAGCCTCACGAAAGAGCCTAGAAGACAATGCTTATGCTTTACAGAAAGGATCCTGTAATGTCGCTTTTAGAAAAGGGAAACCATTATCAAATTATAAAAAAAAATAAAAATACTTGTGCTGTGAAGGAAAAGAAAGACAGTTTTCTAGATAGTTCCTCAGAAAACTGGAATTGTAAATAAGTAAAATCTTTCTTACTGTGTTTTGGTGTAGTATGTCAATGCTAACTAAATATGACAAAAACGTCCATCTTATCGCAGAGAAGAAAAACTAAGGTAACATTAAATAAAATGCTGTTTAAAGTCTATTACATAATGCACATTTAAACGATTACCAAAAAAAAAAAGTCAATAAAAACGGATTATGACAAAGGAAAGTAGTCAGCCTCACCTTGATCTCTGTARCAGTGATGGGATCATCTGGATGCCATCTCGATGAATGTGAAGGATAAGAAGGTGATGAGGAGTAGTGAGCATGGATTCACAAGAGGGGAAATCGTGTCTAACCACATAACAGCCTTCTGTAATGGGGTGGCTGACTGGAGAGATGAGGGGCGAGCAGGGGATGTTGGCTACCTGCTRCTGCATCAGGGCTTTCGATGCTCTCTTCCATAGCACAGGGCTCCCAGGTGAGCTCAGGAAGTGCGGGCTGGAGGAGTGGACAGTGGTGGCTGAGAACTGGATGAAAGGCAGAGTGCAGTGGTTGTGCTTAGTGATGCAGAGTCTCATTGAAGGCTTTTAGCTAGCAGTGTCCTCCAGGGTTATCTCGGGTCCAGTCTTGTTCAACCTGCTCATCAGTGACCTGGGTGAAGGGACAGAGCGCACCCTCCACATGTTTGCTGATGATACAAAATGGGGGGCAGTGCAGCCAGAGAGCTGTGCAGATGTTCAGAGGGATCTGCACAGGTTGGAGAGATGGACTTGAGAGAAGCTTCATGAATTTCAGTGAAAACCAGTGCAGGGTCCTCCATATAGTGATACGGGAGTTACCCCATGCACCAGTACAGACTGGGGGATGACTTGCAGGAAAAGCAGCGCTACAGAGAAGGACCTGGGAGTCCTAGTGGGCAACAAATTGACCATGAGCCAGCAGCGTGCCCTTGTGGCCAAGAGGGCCAGTACTACCCTGGGTTGCATTAGGAAGAGCACTGCTAGCAGATGGAGGGAGGTGACCTCTGCTTGGTCCCAGTGAGGCCACACCAACGTAGGGCAATGTGCTAGAGCAGCAGATTAGATCATTTCAGGAGGTCTCTTCCAATCCCAGTCATTCTGTGAGTCTGTGTTTCTGTGACTGTGTAAAGTGCACAGCAAGGGCTAGAGACTTGTCTATAAACTTACAGAAAAAATATATAGTAGATGGTACTTGTTAGAAGAAGATAACTTACACAAATATATAATTATGATGTATCTGTGAAAAGAAAAAAAAGAATTGCTCTAGCAGCTCCTTTCTAATTTGAAAGGTCATATCATCTTTACAATTCTAACACAATGCTTCACACTTCATGTTCATTGTATTTCACACAGAAATTAAACAATTACATATATTTGCTGACAGAAATGCTTCAGTATGTATGTGCACAAACACATATTTCCTTTCTGAACTCAACATTAACAGCATTATAGACAAACATGTTTTCAATAAAAATGCAAGTCTTGATAGTTTGGTGTATTGTCTGTTTTAGCTCTCAAAGCTAAAGCTCTCAAAACTTTGAGAGCTAAAACAGCCTTTTCTATTGGTAAATTTGCCTATTATTTCAAAGCCAAATTCAAGAGAGCACAATATTTTGCTTATAATAGACCATTGCATCCAGCAACACAGGCTATTTGTTCCTTTCGCAGTCACCCCATATTGAGTAGACTTGTTCTTTCTCTTCACAGTCACTGCACTTCTCTTTTTCCCTCCTCAAATAACATGGGTTCTGGTCCTTGTATTTTTGTTAAAGGATGCCCATTACTTCTGAGACATTCTGGGAATTGTTATGCATTTTCTTCCAGTAAAGTGCAGCAACAATAATGCTCTTTTAGTGTTCAGCCATTTGTCACTCATAAGCAAATGGAAAACACTCCACTCTGCTTGCCAGGAGATGATGTGGTGGCCTTTCTGCMCATCTTACTGGGAAATCCAAGTTCAAGATTCATCTTGATGGTGATAGTTTTCAACTTGAAAAATATTTACTTTGCTGGGGAAATATATATGTAGTCAGTAATATGTGGTGATGAGTTGAAGGGTATTTTTGACACTATTCTTTAGATTTTTTTCTCTCRCACTATTTAGTCATAGAATCAGTAACTGCATCTAATTGCTGCTTGGCCGTTGCTTTCCTTCATAAGAAAATTGTGACTAAAAGGAGTTGTATTTATATTCAAGAGGAGCATGTTAGCTAATTGAAAATACAGTACCCAGAGTAAAATCAGTTTGCTTCAAGTATACTCAAGTAATTTGGAGAATTCAATGACAATATTATAACTAGGATTTGATTTCACCTGTGTCAGCTAGATTCTAAAAGCACATTTATTAATTTTGAAGGAGTGTCGGGCTTATTAGATCAGGTATAATAGCAACTGTTGCTGTGAATTCTGCTGATAAAAATAGTTTTGGAGAAGACTATCAATGTATGGAGTTCATTTTCTTGAGGATTGAGATAATAGAAATAAGCAGATATTAAATATTACAAAAATGCATTAACCTGACAAATTCTCATGAGAATTAACAACTGTATCAACATCCTCCCTATCTCACTGAGTCACAAGGCATTTTGAGTTACCAGAATGATGCAGCTATGAAATAAGCAAGTAGTGCTTATGATGCATCAGATAAAATATTTTCAGTAAAAATAGAAAAATTTAAAAATTGACTGTTGTACTCTTACATTCTTCCTAGGAATACGATCAGCTACGTTCATGAAAAATGAATTTATAACTTAAACAAAGCGGAGGCTTCTGAGGAAAGGAGAGCATGTCTCATACATAGAGATTAGAAAGGGTTGATTTGTTCAACTTTGCAAAACGAAGACTGAAAGGTGAGACAGTCTTACATATACCAGGTTTACTAGTGGATGGATTTTTTGATAGTGTTTTCGAAGTAGTTGCACGACACACTTGTCTGCGAAAGGCAGGAGGAGTGGATTTGATGACCTGTGCAGCCCTGTCCTGTGTTGCTAAGATGGTTGTACTCAAAGGATAAATTTAAAAAAAAAAAAAAAAAAAAGGAAAAAAGGTGTAAAGTATAAAGGAAAGAATCAAATGTCGCAGGTAAGATGAGCTGAAACATTAAAGTCACAGCAAAGAATTTACTTCATGCTCAAATCTATTTTAGGAACATGGTCAGGGCCTCAGGCCCAATTAAGGAGCTAAAGATGCCCAAAAGTTAGGGCTGTCCTTATCCAAAATGAGCATTAGGGAAGGGGCTGGCATGAGACAAAAATCAGAGTTGAGCAAATGGTGTAYGGGAAACAAAAGGAGAAATCTGGTACTGATAAAAACCCATTCTCATGTTGCTAGATCAYTGAGTGTTGCCAGTTTAAAGGCTGGTATAACTGCATTTAAACTCTACTATATGACACCTATGATATCAAATACTAGGCAATGGTAATCTTATAGAGAGCTGCAGGTCAGGATGTAATTCTGTCAAATTACAGAAGAGAAAAGAAATGAAAAATGCATGGAAATTACATTATTATTACAAAATAAGAGTAGACCTAGGACTAGGAAATAAAGATGCAAATATGACAACTTGAGATGTAAGATTATGTGAAGGGAAGAATGTCAATGACATGACAGTGACAGTAACAGTCACTGTATCCTGAGGAGGCTATTAGCAAGCATAGAGTCATAACAGTTCGAGGAGCTACAAATGGCTATGTTTTGATCCTCTCTTCTTTTAAACTCTTCATTTCCCCTTGCTCATGACTCTTGTAATAAGTCAGTCTATGCATCTCATGCACCCAACCCACCTCCTGCCATAATTTTTGTCTAACTTTCACAAAGCTAAATGCTGATCAGTTAATACCACAGTATTGGTACTTGTAGTACCAATACGTAAGGAACAGAGAAGGAACAGATAGGATCTGTGATATGATCTTGGATGCTTCATGCCATTCGGAAGAGCCACTGACTTCTTGTCTTAATTTTTAATTCCTTCCTTTTGAGCCATTGCTTTTTTATGACTTTGATCTAATTCAAATGGTGTTAATTTTAATTTTGGTCCTGAGAGAAAGAACCAATAAGGAGAGTAATGATAGCTATATTATTTTACCTTGTGTTTATCTAGGAACATGGAGCAGAAAATGAAGAGGGTGGGTTAGTCCRTAATCAAGATTTACAACCAAAGCCTTTGCTTATTTTCCATAAATAATATTCCTGTTGTAAAGAATTTTCTGGCTCTGTTTTCAGAGAATTGGGTAACTGCCAAAAAGCCTTACTGGTTTTAATAGATACTCATCACCAAAAGCTAGAACTTATTCTGAAATGACACATGATCCTTTCAGTTTCAGAATGCATTTAAAAATAGTCTCTGTCATTCACTTATKTAGAGGTCTGTTGCTTGTAAGAATCTGCCAACACTGCTAGAACTGATTAATAAGAAGAGTTAATGTCTACCAATTTGTCCTGAAGTATAAATTTGCCTCTCATGAAATGGAGATGAGGACCATTTGGCTGAATCATCAGTGTGGGTTTTATGTTTCCCTGCCAGCCATCAATAAATTGCAAAAAATAAAAATTAAATAATAATAATAAAACAGAAGATTAAACCAATTCTGTAGAATTATATAGACTTGTCTTGCTAAAAAATGGATATTTCTGCAAAACATGCAGATAAGGAGAGAAACAGATGGATGATATCTGACAAATAAAATTTCCAGATATTGCCCCATCTGTTTCCTTCTACACATTTTGGGCTATAATTTTTTTGGCATTATAAGGTTGCTTAGGTGATAATCCTATTTGCAATGAGGTTATACCCAAAAAGCAATAAAATCAGGTGGGTGCAGTAATCTGAGAGCAGACATCAGTTTACTGGTTATTACCAATTTATATCTTGAAAAATATAAGCATTAAATTTCCTTTTTTCCATATCCATTTTTAAGCTGCTAAAATCTAAATTTCTAGCTCCTCTACTTAAATTTTAGCATTTTTTTCTTCACATTTCTGAACAAAGCTTGTTTTTCCTCTATGAGACTCTTCATGACTTTATTTATGAAAGAGATATATTTTGCCATTACTGCTGCATTTCATAAAGACAGAATYCACAGATACAGACTGGGAAGTAGCACAGTACAAGGACAGTCATATGGACAGTCCAAAAGGCAGCACAGCCCATGCTTTTCCAAGGGACTTCAAAGAGTCAAACCAGTGTAGCAAACCAGTCAAACCTTAGTCTAGCAAAGCATTTAGACCAATGTCTATCATCCAAGTAGTGATGGGGACAACTGAAATGATCATGAAGTATTTGAATCCATGAGATCAGTTGCCTCTTACTGGGCTGGCTGTTTGATACGATAATGAAAAGTCTTTGGCATTTTTTGGATCAAGGCTTTTGGATCTCCCTATCAYAGTGTATTGGAAGTTGATGACAATTTTTTGTAGGAAATCTGACCTGTGATAAAAGTGGCACACACTCAGGAAACAGTACATGTGGAAGTTATATTATCAGTAGATGAAAACCAAATTAAGAAGAATGTAACATTGTATCTCTGTCTGCTTTCCAGAATTCTTGCTACAAATATATTTGTATATGTGAGGAAACAATACATGAGCAACATGAGAAAAATATTTTTTCCAAAAGTTGAAAATTTTATTTGTTAGTCAAAAATGCTACCACAATTTGGCAAAAAGTATTTAAATAGTTCATAAAAA
The DNA here is from genome assembly GCF_003342845.1 of Nothoprocta perdicaria. NCBI lineage: Eukaryota > Metazoa > Chordata > Aves > Tinamiformes > Tinamidae > Nothoprocta > Nothoprocta perdicaria. Next base: position 1,069,630 of record NW_020455445.1, read on the forward strand.
TATCCAGAGCTGTATTAAGTKAGCCAATTTTAGTAATTATCTTAACCAAGAATATTTAGTGAAATTCAGTCTTCAATGAGAACTCAGTAGCCTGTAACTCAGGGAATAATTTGTTCTTTTGTCTTTAACTAAGTTATTTCAATGTATTTTGGTTTGTAAAATCACACAACATTCATTTCAGCTAAGTTCCCAGTGAACTATTCACATATATATTTAACATGTATTATACAAAGGGTCATGCCTAAAGTCTTGGAATATTCAAAGCTATAAATGTCCCTTGAGCTCGATTTAACACAGAGACACAGCTGAACCATTTGATCTAGGGGAAGCAAACGCCTCATAGTTCAATGTCATGCATACTATTTCTATTAAGCAACAAGATATAAAACTGCAAACTCTCTAAGCACAGTTTAGCGGTTTCTTTTTTTTTAATGTTATTTTACTTTGATCCTTGAACATATTCAGTTGAGCTAAGATAGAATACAAAAGTTTGTAGTTAGCAATTAAAGTATCAAAAGAAGGAAATTTTGATTTCTTTAAACCATTGCTGATTTACTCACAATCACAGAGGGCCAGACAAAAGACRTTTAAAGAACTCTTGCATTCTGCTCATCTTCTAAGTGACAGATACTAAGTATATTCTCATCTATTTTGTTCAGGTGTTGATGTACATACTTTTTCATTAGGATAACCTGGGAATAACATAAAAAAATGTAGCAAAGGTGACATTTTGCCCATTTTTATATTTATGCGGTTGGCCAAATATGAACATGCTTTATTTAAGCTGCAGCATAATTTTCCATTCAATAAGGAAGCTCCAGAGCCCATGCGTAGCCTTAAATCTGTGATTTTAGAGGCAATTGCAGTATAGAAATTTTTGATTCACTTGAGTTTTGGTTCCTATTTCTGGTGTTAAAAAAGTGAAAATCTGGAAATCGTATGATCACTGCAAATACACAAAAGGAAGAATTTTGAAGGCAGTGCTGGCAGTATTAAGACAATGGCATATCATGAACTATTTAGGAAATATCTTTGCATTAATTTCTGTACCACTAGTGTTCTTTCCTTTTAGCAGTCTTAAAATATAATTAAGCCATGTTTCTAATATATTTGAACTTCCTGAAAGCCAACTTGCTACTTAATGCCATCAGTAATATATTTCACTTTTTAAATAATATTTAAAATAAAAAAAATAAAGATTTAAAAGATTAAAGTAGCATCTTTAAGTAAATACAACCCTATTTTTATTGATAGATACACTGTTACTGTTGGTTTTAATATGATTTCAGTGAAATATAATTAGTCTAGAGTATAAATCCTTCATGTTTTCATTATTTGCATACCTGTCAATCTTAATTACACAGTAATGTATACCCAATAGAAAAGCATCTCCTACCAGTTCAAGACAACAGTTCTTCACAAAAGCCATGAAAATATGAAGAAACAAACACATGGAAAGCAATTCTGCTAATGAAAGAGCTAATATTGTTTTATCTTTAAAAGTAGGAAGCTGAGAGTCATAGAGACCATCTTTTATTCTTAAGCATCTTAGTTTGATAGCTGAACTAAGAAAAACATTATATATTCTCTGATTTGTTTTATATGAGGCTAATAACTGGATATTCAGGGGAACAGAAGTCTCTCAGTTCTGTTTCTCCTTCTGAGTCCAGTTATAAACTTTCAGAAAATGGTCCAAAATCTATTGCTTCATGAAAGAAATAAGAAAAAAAAAATGTAAGAGTTGATAGATAAGAAACTTATCTTGAGTTTATTGTAGATATGGGAGCTCTTTATATTTTATCAGGCAAGATTTTTGTTCTCTTTTCAAGTTATTATCCCAGGGATGCTGAGAAAGAACTTATTTGATTTCTTTCTAATGTACAATTGACTTGTGAAGAGTTCATTTGCTCATGCATTTGTTTCAATCTTAGGCACTATGGGATTTTTTTTTCTGTCTATATAGAGCAAGGAATGTTTTGCCGTATATCAGAGAAGAAAAATAAGATGCTGTCCCACACAACTATATGCACTGGGCAAATACACATACATTTTGTTTCTGTTTGCTGGCATTTTTGTCATTTGTGGGATGTAATGTACTTTGACTTTAGCAAGGCTTTTGCCATTAATTTCCCAAATTGACATCCAAATTGACCCAGGAAACAATGGGATTCTCACCTGGAACCTGCAGACCTGAATACACATAAGCTTGATGAAAGGACTATTAGATGGTCTGAGAATTAGCTGGGCTAAAAGGCTGAAATGGTCATAATGGTATAATGGTATCAAGCTGGCCTCCAAGTTGTTGCAGCTGGGGCCCATGATGTTTGATTTATACATAGACAACACAGATGATGACATACCCTAAGCAGATCCACAGGTGAGACTGTGCAGAATGGCTGATACAATAATCAACAGAGCTTCCGTTCAGAGGGAGCTAGAGGAACTCAGTGCCTCAGCTAAAGAAACTGGGCAAAGCTCTAGCTCCTCTGATGTGGTGTTGACCAAAGAGCTGCATCAGGCAGGAGGTGAAACCAGCCAACCACCATTTTTGCCTGTGGTTTCTCTGACATTTATATGGCATGCTTACTGCTATTCAAAGGATATGATTCCTTCCTTTATAAATGGTGATTTTGTAAGAAATTAGGAGGACTTCATAAACTGAAGGAGATGATAGAATCAYAGAATGCTTAAGGTTGGAAGGGACCTCAGAGGTCATCGAGTCCAACCCCCCTGCTCACGCAGGGTCACCTAGAGCACGTGGCACAGGGCTGCGTCCAAGCGGGTTTTAAAGATCTCCAAAGAAGGAGATTTCACAACCTCCCTGGGCAGCCTGTTCCAGGGCTCTGTCACCCTCACTGTCAAGTAGTGTTTCCTTAAGTTCCTGTGGAACTTTTGGTGCCTCAGCTTGTGGCCGTTTCCTCCAGTCCTATCGCTGACCACCACTGAAAAGAGGCCAGCCCCCTCCTCCTCCCTCCCTCCCTTGAGGTATTTATACACGCTGATCAGGTCCCCCCTCAGCCTTCTCTTCTCCAGGCTGAACAGGCCCAGCTCCCTCAGCCTTTGCTCATAGGGCAGATGTTCCAGGCCCCTGATCA
>NW_020455445.1:1073789-1094870 GCF_003342845.1 Nothoprocta perdicaria
GCAACACTCTGGGGCGCATCCCATCAGGGCCCATGGATTTGTGGGTGTCGAGTTTCCTTAGGTGCTCTCTGACCCACTCTTCCTCTACCCAGGGCAAGCCTTCCTCTCTCCAGCTCACTTCTTGTGTCCCTAGGCCCTGGGATTCTAAAGGGCTGCCCCTGGCAAACACAGAAGCAAAGGCGGCATTCAGCAGCTCGGCTTTCTCCTTGTTTTCCGTAACCAGGGTGCCCACCCCGTTCACTAGTGGGTTCACATTCTCCCTGACCTAGATGGGAAACAATACTTTCCTGTGATAGATTATAGCTAATGTATTGCAAAACATTCCCTTTACAGCTAGCTTTAAAACTTGTGTTTCACAGATCATCCAATTACTACATTTATAGGAATTTTGTTTTTACCAATGGATAATGAGGTATTTGACATAAACTCTTTGCTGTGTTTGGAATATTAGTTTTGATAAGATCTTAAAATATACATGAATATTAAAACCATACTTTATGCTTTAATAACATTGAATATAACACTGAAATAACATTGTTAAATTGAATTAAAACAAATATGCTTCTATAACAGTTACAATATATGATTTTAATTTTAATTTTTTTAATGAAAGTCATATCAGTTAATATATGTAAATGAATATATGTCTCTCCCATAGTCATTATCCATACCATAAAGAGTTTTAATAATACAGTTGAGGGAAGATTTTCCTGACTTGAATTGGAGAAAAAAAAAAAAAAAAAAAAAAAAAAAAAAAGAAGTTTGACAACTTCTTTTAATGCCAGACTTTAGAAAGTTAGAAAATTAGTTTAGGAAATCATCTCATAGTTCTATAAAATTCTGATTTTTCAGTATAAATTTAACAAAACCCCACCTGGAATTTCACAAGATAAGTGATTTTACAAACAATAAATGAAAGGTCTTCCAGTTCAGATGGTTAAATGTAATAAAAAAATAAATATTTAATTTATTAAACATAATTTCTACCTCAGTCTCCAAGGAGAGATTACTGATTCCATACCACTGTGACAAAAGATAGTAAAATAATGTCCTCTGCTATAGGCTATCCATACATACTGAGTGCACTTACACTATGAAGTCAGTTCACCTTTCTAATCTCTAGATTAACATAAACCTGGTTCACATTCCTAAACATTGAATTAGCTAATTACCAAGACAGCAGTCAAAGTATTGGGTGCATCCTCATTCATCATGAGATTGGGAGCCAACTGTAATATAGTCCAGGTGACTGGCCTTGAGGAGTGCTTGCTTCTCCCCTAGCTTCTCTTGAGTGCAGAATTTATCCTTGCTTTTTCCCTGGTCCATGCCTGGACCATGTTGCAAATACGCTTGCCTTGAACTCCCTGATTCTAAGCCTGATCCTGACCCATGGACTCAACTTTCTGGTCTGACTGCGGACCTCCTTCATCACTACAGACTTGCTGGGCAATTACTAGATTGTGTCCACCCAAGATCACCACTATTACACCTGCTCAGGTCTCTTCAAGCAAGCAGAAATGCAAAACTGCATTTCTGGTGGTGAGGYCACTGGCCTGACTGCCTTGGTCTTCAGCTTACTGCTTGCCTCCCCTTTCAAAGCAACTTCCTCTTGCTGTTCCCTGACACTAATAGTGTAGTATCTACCAGGATTCACACCCTGCATAAAATAGGGAAGTAACTCRAGTTTGTTGAGCTCATTATGGTTCYCCWATGATGTTCCAGGAAATCTTATATGCACATGGAGCCCATGGATGGAAGGCCCATGTCATTGAGTGCAAGAGGTAAGACAGTCTTTGGAACATGTGCTCTCCTGTCAGTATGCATAGCTGGAATGGGTTTGATTCCTTGACCTGAAGGGCTTGAAGCATAAACAGTATGGGTATACATCCATTAGCATCACTTGGCACAGAGAGTGTTTCCAGGGTAATAATTGAAGGTAACACAGAATACAGCTCTAATGAAAGGCAATATCTACCTTGTAGAGTTTATGAATTAACATAGGCAGGAAGAGATGGTAAAAAAGCGGGAAAAAAAATGGCAGCGTAGATTTTTAACAGAAACAGAATTTTCTTCAAATGTATGTATTTACCATCTTTGCAGTTTATTTTAGAATATAGTGCCTGTGTTTGCCAGTACTATCAACAGCCAGTGCAGYACCATCTACTGCAATCTGGGCTCACTTTAGCCTTCAGCAAGAGCTCTTGAGGCAGCTCAAACTTTGTTGCTGAGTCTCAAAATATTTGCTTTTTCATCCTGGTAAGAAGTGATTTCCTGTGAATTCCAGCTTTGTTTTAAAACCAAATGTTAATTTCTAGATGTGCTGATTGCCAAGGAAGTCATGAAAACTTGATCTGGATGTATCCTAAAGAATCACACAGAACTGTTWCTGGTTTAGCTTTAGCTGAGAAGAGATTTGATTTTGTTGAGATGAACCTCAGAGATCGGAATGTGCAGCTTTTCCAGACCTGAAACAGCAAATGAACACCTGAAGCACTAACTATGCATAGCACGAGGGGCAGGAACAGCTTCCCTGTTGATTTGGTGGTTGTCACTCGGGTGATAAAGATGTTCAGGACTGGCTGCCTTCGCCGGAGTGAAGAGATCTGAGCAGCCTACCACGAAGGTGCTTGGTGASAAAGACATCACCAGTGCCCTTCGCTTGTGTTCAAGCGGCAGGTAAGGCCTTTCAGAGCCTGTTTATTTTCACRCTTGTGAAACCAGAGGCAGCTGGAGCACCAGGATGGCCTCCTTACGCCACCCGTACCCAAGCTGGGCTTAGAGCATCTCCTGTCCTGCTGTGCCACRGTGAGATGCAGCACTTGCACCGGGACTTGCCTCAGCACCAGGCCCCCCTTGTCCTCAGGCACTCTTATCCCAGCTGAACCTCCTGCTTTCTGCCCTGTCCCTGCCTTTTTGCTCATCCTCCCCCGCGGTGCTCCTGCCTCACCCCTACCCACTTCAGGTCCTTGTGCCCTGGACAGTGTTGCCAGCAGGTCAAGGGAGGTGATTCTGCCCCTCTMCTCAGCTCTGGTGAGGCCGCACCTGGAGTACTGTGTTCAGTTCTGGGCACCCCAGTATAGGAGGGACGTGGAGCTTCTSGAGAGGGTCCAGAGAAGGGCAACCAGGATGATTAAGGGAATGGAACATCTCTCGTATGAAGAGAGGCTGAGTGAGCTGGGCCTGTTTTCTCTGGAGAAGAGACGGCTCAGAGGGGATATGATTAATGTGTATAAGTTCAGGAAGGGAGAATGTAGGGAGGAAGGGGACAAGCTGTTTTCACTGGTGGCCAGCGATAGGACGAGGGGTAATGGCCACAARCTGRAGCAYARGAAGTTCCRTCTCCAGGTGAGGAGCAACTTCTTTACTGTTAGGGTGACAGAGCAGTGGAACAGGCTGCCCAGGGAGGTTGTGGAGTCTCCTACTCTGGAGGTCTTCAAAACCCACCTGGATGCCACCCTGTGCCACATGCTGTAGGTGTGCCTGCTTGAGCAGGAAGGTTGGACTAGATGATCTGTAGAGGTCCCTTCCAACCTTAAATATTCTGTGAATCTGTGAATCTGTGAATCAAGAAAAGCCTGTGAATAGAATATTTTATATATATATATATATATATATAATCCTGTATTCTCATAAATTTGGAATTTGATTCTGAATGCTAAATGCAATTGAATGTGGTTGGCAATACTGAGCTGTGCATTACTGAACTCAATTTATATTTGGATTAGGATTTGGGAATTGAGCTAGGAATTTCGAAAGCAGAGTTAAAAACACACTTCGAGCAGAGAAAAGTTCCTCTTGAAATATTTTCCTTTTGTCACTGAGCAAAAAGCATTGAGTAGGATCAGAGATTTGCTGGGAAGACATTCAACTTCATTTCTCTCTCCCTTGTTTCGCAGCCCAGAGAGCTTCTCGCAGCAAGAGCTTCTTGCACAAGTAGACAAACTCTGTGTCAGTACCATTAGCTAGGGGTTTCTGTAGTATGATTTGATATTGGGACTTTGGCAAGCTTTTTGTCTAGGGATGCTAGAGTGCTGAACAAAAGCTCTTGATCTGTACAGAAGTGTCACATGGAAATCACAGAGGATTTGCAGAGAATAGCAAAAAAAAAAAAAAAAAGGCTTTTTAGACTGACTGATATTATCAATAAAGGAAATAAGAAATCTAAAAAAAGTATATGTAGATGTCTACCCATGGATATAATGGAATTACAAAGTAAGATCAAGTGCTATGTTACCTGAATTCACCAGACCTTTTTCATTTTACAGTCATGAAATCCAGTACCCTGTATGAAAACGCATATGAAAACTAATCATTGTCAAAAATGGAAGAAATCAGACTTTGTTAATAAAAGAATTRTGTTATAGTAAAAACAAAAATACTGTGTTATACAGTAATACAGTAGGTAGACCTGATTCTGATAACCCCATTTTGTTAGTAGGACCAGTGAGAGTAACCTTGAAGGCTAACATCAGTATGAATAAAGCAATGAAGTTTTTGCCTTACCTCATAAATGAAGAAAATAAAAAATATGATTTAGAAAGTACATATGTTAGGCTTCTGAGTTAGGCRAAGATTAGTTTGGCAATATGTGTAGATATTTATATCTGAAGACAAAATGGAATTTAATTATTTTGACAAACCACAGTGATTTTCAGGGTTCATTTCTCAAGAAGAAAAATTAATATGCTTAATAAGTGATCGTTCTTGTTCCAGCCTAGTAGTCCTAAACTCTTAAGTGTTTTTTCTCTTAATTCTAGTAAGTATATTAAGTACAGAATTATGTAATTTGAGCAATAGTCACTTATTTGTGAAATGTGTTGTAATCCTGATCTGCACAAAAATGGCTTCATCTTTTCTGCTGCCAGGTATTAGTCTTCTTTTAGCTTCAGCTGTGTTTTCAAGGAATATCATTTCCTTCATATTTTGAATGTATTTCACTTTAGTTTCTGTCACAGTGAGCCCCTTTCTGGAGCAGCCTAATCTCACTGGGTGTTCTTATCAGAAAGCTTGTATTATTACTAGACTGGGGCGTATTACTAGACTAGGGCACTTGAGCAACTGCTGAAAGTCCATCTTGGCATTTGCCATACTCTGATAGATCTATTCCAATGGCTGTCCCAGTAGGAATATTTTGGAGGACCTACAGCTTCATTCACCTCCATATTTTAAACTTCTGAGTTGTATCCAGATGTTATGCCTGATGTGACCTCTCAGTAGTGGCTGGGATGAACTCTAAGTGTGCTGTTTTCTATAGGACCATTTCATCTTCAAAATTTTGAGACAGCGGGATACCAATTTTGATATAGTGAAGTATGTCTTCCAGGGCTTAACAACAAATCTGTATGTTTCTGGTTCCCCACATGAAACTTAAGACAGCTTTATCATGTTCCAACAAGGGGAATGCCCAGCTGTTGTGGGCTTTAGGCAGATACACATTCCTTCCAACACCCATGGGAAAGAATCCATGATTAGCATAAGTAACTGAAAGAAGAGATAACACTTCAGGATACATGAGGGTCTCACACCAGGTTTAGACACATCAGCTGTGTTTATGATACACCCTTTTTTTTTTTCTTTTTTTTTTCTTTTTCTTTTTTTTTCCAAATACCAAACAGACATATGTTCCTCCCCTCCTGGTACCTATTTGTTATTGGTGAATGTTTAAAATGTTTAAGGTCCTCTCAGGCTGCATGTTATATTGACTTGATAACATACACTTTACCACTTATGGAAGGAAAATGAGTAATCTTTCTCGTTCGCATAATTCCAGTGAGAATGAGCACTCCAGAGGCCTCCACCCACCTGATGCTGTTCTAATGGCCTTGTTCTGATGTGGCCTTGTGGATCTGGTTCCGTGAGGAAAATGTCGTCCACAATATCACTTGCACTTACACTGATTCGGCTTGCTGTGACTGAGTTTAGACATCTCTCTCTCTTCATCTTTTTTCCTGCTCCCATCCTTTAATTCCTTTTTGTTCCTGAAGAGAATAGATTTCTTTTGTCTTCTTGTAACAGACAGCAAAGACTGTGCTGGCTAGAGTGCTTACCACTTTTCAAAAAAAAAAAAAAATTAAAAAAAACCCTACTTGTATGAAAAATATTGGTTCATTTGTTTATTAACATTCTGATATAACAGGAAGATGGTAAGGAAAGGAAGCTTGTTGCATTGTAGGCAATAACTTTCTGCTTTACCTTCACTTGTAGTGTAACTTGCACAGCACAATATCCAGTGGAATATGCACATCACTTAGCTGTACTTTGGTTGGACTTTGTGCRTTTGAGCATGATTTTAGGCAGAGCATAGTCTCTTCCAAGTCCCCATCATATCCATATGTAGCATCCTGCAGCAGTGCATGCCTGACCTTTTTACAGAAGACCAGCTCCTGTGAGTTGAGGGAAGCACATTATTCTACACAGTGCCTAACACAAGGCATAACAGGTGACTGTCCACACATGGAGCAAGCCCCAAATTCTGCCTGCTGGATGGTTCCCACACATTTCCCAGTTTTCCCTGTGTTCTCAGATACTACACTAAGTCTAGGGCCTCAAATCAAGACATATAATCCCATCCTTTATTAGTTTATTGTCATMTTTTCTGAGGTTTCTACTGACCGATCAGAAAACTGCTAGAATGTGCAGAAGTTTCCATTACTCAGCAGAAAGCCATGGTAGATACTTGTCCTCTGTTAATGCTTTCCTTCTGTTGCAGGGATTAACAAGAAAGGACTAATGGAGAGGTGGTCATTGAGAGAGCCTAAACAAGCTTCTGTCCCCTTTCTTTCTGCAAGAAACCCCTTCCATTTTTTTTTTCTAATATTACTATCGATTCATTGTATTAAAGAGAAAAAATTGCTGAGTTTTACCTATATGCCTAGGTACCAGCTATCAATGTGCCTAGATACCGCAGGAAATTTGTGTAAAGGAAAGTTGACCAAGTGGGAATATTTCAGGAAACATTTCTCTCCTCTAACCTTTTTCTGAAAAACGCCTTTAGCCAGGTCTTCATAATGAATATTATAGGTGAAGAAGACTTRCTCAAAGGTGAATAGTGAGAGCAGAATGCACAGAAATTGTCAGAGAAGAGAAAAATATTTGCTTTATAAATTCACCTCAGAAGTTCAGGGAGCAAACCTGACCTTCTGAGGTGAAACGCCTGTGGAGCAAACAGGTATTGTATGATGTGTATCAGCAAGATTGCTGTTAGTAAAGTATAAAAGTATACATTTTCCTGGCTTCTATCTAGAAGAAAAAGAGAGCTTAGTTAGTCACATTGTATTTTCAGCATTCATAACTTACTCATTTCAATAGCTTATTGTAAAAATCCATGACATCAATAATAGCAATACATACATTTTGCTGCAGCTATGTTACCTTAAATCAACAGCAATTTACTTTAAGAACATTTCATTAAATATTTTCTGCATATACCAATCAAACCTTCTGCATTACAAATTACTAGTGAGAATTCTCTTCAAAATAAAAACCTGAGAAACTGAGAATATCTATCAAATGAAAGAACATGTGTCTTGACACCATCAGCAGGTTAGTTTTCCATTCTTCTTGTTTATATAGATTATTGTCTTTAAAAGCACCACTTCTGAACTCTTTCTCCTCTTGGTTGGAGGTAACAACCTTCAGTAACAGTGTTTTCTACAGCAACAAATGTTGCTTGTCAGTCCTTAATTTCTCTCTTTTCAGGCTGATCTGAGTATTTTTGCAGTACTTTTTGCTCAACTTTGCCTATTTCTGTCAGTAAACACTTTGTTGAGGGGAGACATACAACCTACATACAAATTAAATCCCACTATAACTATGATAATCCCAACTGGAATTCTTACTAGCATGTACATTATGACCCTTCTGTTTTGTTTTGTTTTGTTTCCATACAAAGAAAAAAAGGTAGAATATTCTAGGTGTGGTTTTCCATGGAGCCAGCAGTTCCAGGCACTAGAGGAAGTACAATTGTAGAAATAATCAACCTTTTTTTTTTAAAAAAAAAGCCTTTTGTGCTTGCTGTGGAAATATTAACTTTTAGAACATACAGATAGATATAAGCATATAGCATTAAGTACTTTTAATCTGTAAAAAATAAAGTATAAAATTAATAAATTAARTATCTATTGTTGTAATCTATATGCCTACCTAAAGGATATTGATCTGTAARCTGGAACCATACAGAAAGAAACCCTGAAACTTAAAATGATCAAGGTAGCAGAAATATATAAGATAAATCTTTTTTTGGTATCATGCAGCTAAAAATGGACACCAGGCAGTAATAGTGGGATGAAACCCGAGAAGTCTGAAGTGCCGCATCAGGCACATATGTGTAACAAAAATGACTGCAGTAAAAGAAGGATCAGTTGCAGGAGACAAGTAAAAAGGTGAAAGTCCTTTATATGTTTGTCAATTGCAGGATATTTATTCACAAAGGTGATAGTGTCATGAAAAAGACAAATATGCTTTTCTACCTGTATCAAATATCTCCCAGAAAAGAAGGTGAGAATGCACACTGTTGTTCAAGCCTTGAAAGATCTCATGTGAGATATTGTATATGGTTCTGATTATTCAGATTCAAGAAAATTAATTAAATTTGAAACACTGGGTTCTTTCAGCAAAATAAATGAAAGTTGGAAAGCTATATGATTGATGTCTAAGAAAATATTATCATTAGAGAAGTACACAGCTCATTGTTTTTACTAAAAATTGGCATAAGTTAACTAAGAAGAAATGTAAGCTGGAAATGCAAGGCAATTTCTTCCTGTAGGAACAGTATGAGCAAGAAACCTGAGAAGTTTAAAATCAAATTTGATCACTTTAGGAAGTAGATTACATGAGACATTTGTCTGTAATGAGAGAAGACCAGATCTGATGACAGTGAAGGTCTCTTTCAGTCATCTGTGTCCTATTTTGAAGTCAGTTTAAGAAAGTTCAGTAACACCTGTCATTGCACATACTTACTGATAGTAGCAGAAATGAGATATGGCAAATACCAGGAAATTATTTATGTTGCTTAATCATGCAGTAATTCATGTGCTTGGCTGACAGATAATGAGCTGGACATTTTGCACAGAAAATCAAAAAATCATTCCCCATATTCAAACCACTATCCCAACTCTCTTTCCATTTAATGAGCTGGTTTGCTTAGTATATACATCAATATCCTTTTTAATGGAAAGAAATATAATATAAAAAGGAGCTTGCTAACAAAGAAAGAGCTGCAGGGGCTGACCGAATGTAAGTTTCAGCATAGAGACTATTGTGTATACACTGTAATTTACTTACTCGTTCCTAACTTAAACTGCTATCTCCTTTATTCCCCTCAGATCAAGGTTTATTCAGTTTCCTCCTTCTTGAAATTTAGAATCAGCAGCTGGATATTGTTCATATCCAACCCCCTCATGAGTCTTAACTATTTTATCATCTTATGGACTGACCGTAAGAAGAGAAAAGTCATGAGCTTGTGGCTCAAAGGGAGCTGTTCACCGGGGTCTGCAATTTGGCAAGAAGTTCTCAGCAATTCTGTGCTTTAAGTCTGAATAGCTTCCTTTATGCACAATCTTACAGCTAACAGTAAGTCTATTGTATTGTCATCGGAATATGTTGTAACACAGCCTGCACACCAGCTGTTCTTGTTGTTTACAACACGAGAAAACCTTCATTATAAAGGCTTAAGCCTAAACAGAAAGCATGGCATGTATTCTGCCCATGCTATGTGCATGCAATTCCTATGAACTAGCTGCAAGAGCTATGTTTACTGTTCAATGACTGCTTAAACCCAGGCTGTGGTGACTGAGCCTTTTGTCTTGTATCTGCCGTAAATGTCTATGCATGGATGTATATGTATGTGTATATATAAAGATATATAAAGTGCACTTTTAACTTAAAAGAACATGTTTATTATTATGCTTGCTCTACTAAACAGGGAACAAGGTGATATATTACTGCTGTGTACAATAAAGTGCTTTGGCTTAATCAACCACATTAACTGGTATCCTCTTCTCTTTTCTCAAAATCAGCCTATTTTTTTTTAAAGACTGTTTCGACATATGAAATATGTAGAGTGCCCTTCTATTTATATAATACCGATAATAAGCTGCCACACAATGCCACTTAAATTCTCAGTAATGAAGTGCTGGCATGTGTCTGTTTTTTCTCCACATGGTTTTAACGAAGAGCTTTTCAGTTTTACTAGTACATAATTAGAATATATGCCTAAATCCCACTCTATTGCTCCAATGTAATTAAAGATCTTTCTTCAAGAGGAAAATTATAAAGCTTTTTCTAAGGAAAATTGCTGAAACTAGAAAGCCTTGACTAAATGCATTTTTATGCATGAATCAACTTTCTGAAATATTTCTGAAAACAATTAATAATAGTCTGTTTAAGAGAAAGCATCTTATTTGCTTAATGTGGGAGAGTTTCTCAATATTGTCTACTGCACAACTTTTATGACAGTGTCAAGAAATCTAAATTTTCAGACATTCTGCTCGTGGAGAAACAGCGGAACCCTTTTCCTGATAATTAGCTTTAATAAATTTCTTGGCAGTTAAAGTTATTTGTTTTTCTGGATGCCTTATACAATACACTCTAGTAAAGCACAATGCAGGAGAAATCCTCTGCTATTCAGAAACATTACCGGCCCATACAAATAATATTAAACTAGCTTTCTCTTCAAACCTTCTCAGAGTGCAGCAGAGACAGTTAACAGACTTCACACAGTAATTTCCAAGCTTTGCTTCTTTGTCTTCTGGTATCCTTGGAGGACATCTGAAAACTCTTATAGAAATATTGGGGTGCCTACTTTTCCTGGGAAAGTGTGGCTGTTTGCTTCTAGCAAACTCAAGGAGTTTGTAAAATCATCTTCCAGTCTTTCCTGATCAGAAGGTGCTTAGACCTTTTGTCTGCAGATGACTTCTGATTAGGGAGTGTCAAGCACCCATCCAGACTGTGCTGTGCAGAGGTCTGTATAATTGTGGCATCTAAACTGAAGCAAGCAGAAGTAGCTAGTAGATGAAGCACTTTGCACAGAACGGTGCATGGAAGGGGCCTGAAAAGTTTAGGGCAGCTAGAGTCTGATCAACAAGCTTGGAGATATGGCAAATGGCACAGTTCCTAAAAGTAGTTACAGTAACTACGCCAGAACAGAGGACTTAAGAGATCAGAGATCTGGAGGGCAAATGTGGCCATCAAGGTGCAGGGATGCAGTGAGTGCCTCATATCTCTCCCTGGAGCTGGAACAGAGGGAAGTGGTGTCCATGTCTGCAGGATGTGCAGAATAGGTCACGGTGGCCATCAGAGTCAGCTGAGCTTGAAGCACCACCAAAAGGAAGTGGTGAGTGAGGATGAGTGGGAAGCCCACAGGGGAATAAGGGCTCCATTTGCTGACCTGTCTTGCTGTCCAGGCAAGTTGCTGCTTACAGGTGGATACTGTCAAGGTTCATCAGGTTGTTATAAGCTCAAGGTTATGATCCCCAGGCAGTTGTGTTCTTCATTCTGCCATTACAGGCGAAATGCTTGTTGTGGGTAGAAGCTATCCTGAAGTTCTATATCTTGTTAAGCAGCTTGTGTCGTAAGAGGAATTTGGCTTCGCTGACGAAGAGACTTTGAGAGTTGGGGAGAGCCAAATCCACCTGACAAAGCAGGATAAGAGCATCTTTGCCACTGGGCAAGCCAACCTGGTGAGGAGAGCTTTAAAATAAAAACGGAAAAGTGCTCACAATTAAGCAAAGTAACAGTGGACTTCAGCAATGGTAAAACAGAGTAAAGAGATATTTGCCTCAAGTGTATGCATGTAGCCTGGGAAACAAGCAGGAGGAACTAATGCTTTGCATATGGGCACAGATTTACATTACTAAAATAGCTGAGAGATGGCAGGATAACTTGCACAACTGGGTTACTGGATGGATGCAGGCTCCTTAGGAAAGGCAGGCAGGGAAAATGAGAAACAGCTGCTAGGTAATGTACTCGTGGAGTTCTTTTACAAGATGAGTCTAGTGAAGAGCTTCAGTGTCAAGATGAGTGTAGTGTGTCAGAAGATATTAGTATATCTGTACAGTAGGTATATCTCTCTCCTGATGTACCACCTAACACATCACCCAGTCAAATACTAGGTGTTAAGCTTCAGATGAAATTGAATTTCTGGGCCTATAAACAGAGGATATAGGTGAGGGTCCTAGGTGAGCCTGGTCAGGAGAGTTAAGGCCTATTAGTGTATGAGCCCAGAGGAATTATTTATTCTGATATTCAGGAAAGCAACTAGACATATTAGAAGTCCAACTTGAATATGTAGGGTATTCATGGCTGTGCTCTAGTGGAAAAAAAAAAAAAAAAAAAAAAAAAGTAGACAGGAGGTGGAAGCAGGGACAGGATAAAAAAAGAAATTTAGAAATGTGGACCAGTTGTTGAACGGGGCCAATTATTTAATGGCAGCTGGTACAGACAAGGTGGATATATTCAATGCATTCTTCCTTGGATTTCACCAAAAAGGTCTTTCAGGCTTCTGGGCTGAACGACAGAAGAACTAACAGCAATGGATGGGGATTAAGTCAGGGCTTACGTAAGAGAACTTGTCCCATACAAATTAATGGGACCAAACACACACTTACAGAATGGCAGTGATGAAAATAAATCATCAAGAGATTAAGAAATGAGATAAAAGGAAATGAACTAAAATATATTGATTTTTAATTGAACTCTTGAAAAAAATATGCAATGACATATAAAAGAGCCAATTGTCTTTGGAGGAATGTCTGAAAAGAAAAAAAGAGAAGCCAGTTATAAGGCTTGGTGCTTTTCTAATCTAGAGAGTAAAACAAGGTAGATTTAAAGTAAGGACGAGCAAAAGAGCGTCTTTTGTTTTTTATCTGCAATTGTTCTCTGCACCTTTTATTTCTTCTCTTTATTCTAATGTAACCTCCTGTATAATTTTTATGATCTTGATTTAATTACTGCATACTCTTTATTCTAATCTTGACAAGTGTTGATATTTAATCTCTGTTGGAAAACACAAATAAGTTTAGCACATGAGAGAATCTGTTTACCTGTGAAAGCAAAGGATAATGGTATGTTAAGAAGGTCTTTCTTTTTTTATACATACTTGCAATGATAGATGTCTGTGTTGTGAGGTTATATGATTCTACCATTTACCTAAAAATTTGAGCCTGATATCAAAAATAATGACATTAGGCCTCATGAGTTCACCCCATGTTGCTAATATCTTACTGAATTATCACTGAAATTTTGATTTCAAAATCTAATTCAAAATTACTTCAATTTATGCCTGAAGGTCATAATTTCCACTGATAAGAAATGGCAAACTGAATGCATAAAGAGATGACAATCATGCCGTGATTATAAATATATAGTGGATGCTACGTATAGTAGAGAAAATCTTTCTGTGTGGAATGACTTTTTGAACAGGAAGCCTATGGGTAAGTCCTGAGGGAGCAATAGTGTTGGGCCTGCAGCACTGCAGATGGACACAGAAAGATGTAGATCTGATGAGGACTTACTCTTTTTCCTGAAGGCAAAGAAGAAAAATCTCTTTTCTTGTTGATACTGTGGAACATACGTACACAAGTATCCAGCATACACTGTCTGTTGTAAATCTCACTTATTTCTAAAGAGGAAGGAATACTTTATGAGCCACAGAAGAAATTGCTTAAATCTGCTGATCTTTATTACCATAATAATATATTCCTCAGCAGTTTGGTTCAATACTTGAATCATGGCCATCATTCTTTACCTGCATATATGCTTTGCTATCTTCTCATCCTCTACCCTTAGTGTCAGATTACTAGAATTTTACACTTTTAATTAGCAAACTCTTTATCTTGTTCTCTTCAGAGTTCATTTTGTGAAGGAGGAGGTGAAGGAGGGTGTAGATGAGTGGACAATGTGCAACAAGCAGTGTCCTTGTGTGAGCTGCTAGTATATGGGCTGGTGAACTAAAGGGCAGTACTTTGGGCTTGATAGCTCTTATGCTCATGTCTAAAATTAGAACACAAATATATATTTAAATTCATTCTTGCGACAGTGTCATTTAAATTCAGCAGCCCAAGAGTAAAACTGAGCTGCATGCCCTCTACCATTGTGACTGAAGTTAACGACAAAATTCATGTTATTTTATACAACCATTAACAGAATTATGCCATTGTATCATTGTACAGGTACAGCTTTTGCACAAGCTGTATGACAGACACTTGCTATATTTCACATAACCTAGGACTTTTTTCTTGTTCTGTCAAGTAAGTGTGCACCTCTACATAGTTATATATCCCCAAAACTGTTTAAAAAGGATAAATCTGAAAAGGCAATGCTGAAGAGCTGTAAATGCTCTATGACATGCTATTGTAGTCTTAATTCAGCTCCTTTATGCACATTCATTGCAATATTCTTTAGCCACACAATTCCCTATTAGCATTTCACCCCCACCTTATTCAGTGCCCAAGGGAGAGTCTTTGCTTAAAGAGCAGCTATTCACAATCTCTTTAATTCTCAGTCTCTGTGCATCCCCGTGCACAACATACTGTACAGCATGCAGACCATACCTTAAATACAGAATCATCAAATTCCTATTATCCGTAGGCTGTAACTTAAGACATTTAAGAATCTATCTTTCTAAATCAATGGCATCAAAGTGTAAATTAAGTTTAAAATATGGCTTTTCTTTCTTCAAAAAAGGAATTAATTTATTATCGTTTTTGTAGACAGGATGAACTATTACCACAGAGAGAACATATTATCATATGAATAAACTGAAGCACAAGAAATATTATCAGTAAATTTGCCAGAAATATCAGATATTGCCAAAATTCATAAATGCCAAAATCATGAGAAATTTAATCAGTATCTGGCGCACTGTTATAGACTCCATTGCAGCAGCAACACTTCAGCTATTGAAGGAAAATGAAGCCTGTGTAGTTCTACTGATTATAAGAAGGGCCCTATCCAGTTCACTGAGATCATTTCTGAGTTACTCCGAGGAATCTCATCCATATTAACCAGAGCGAAACCACAGTGTGCCTCACCAAGCAGGAACTTTGTGCTGTGGTCAGGCAGAGAATGCATTCCTCATTTGCTACCCAACCACCTTGTCTCTGCCTGAGATCTTCGGTGTTATAATCTTTTTAGCTCCATAACAATGATACATTCTGAGATAATAGTGATTTTTGTTTAGTRAACTAGCCAATAGGAAGCAATAAACAGCTACAGATTTTGCAGAGTAGGGCTGTACTTAACACATGTACAAATTATCTGAGCTAAGATCAAAGAAAAGGCCTATTCCGGGGATTTGCATCTTTTTAAAACTTGCTTTGGGGACAATACATTTCCATGGTCATATGGTCATATCTGCCATATTTTCAAATACCCATTCCCAATGGAGCATCTTTTTCTCCTGCGTTCTTTTTTATCCTCACAAATTTTTTTTCCTCTCTACCAAAATATCCTCAATCATGAAAATTTCTGGAATTGATTATCCTTCTCTCTGTTGCAAGAAATAGAAGAAATCTTAGCATATCTTCTATTTTCAGAAACTCAAAAGAGAATTCATCATTCCTGATTTATAACAGATGTTTTTAGATAAATAAGTGTATTGTTAATTGTAAGTAAATAAGTGAAAAAAAAAACTTGACTGCTTGATCTACCCAGTTTCTCTTCTGTTGCTGTACCTGTTCTTATTTCCTCTTATTTATATGATTCAGGTGTATGGTTTTTACTCTTCCTTACAGTTTTATTTCTCTTACCTATTACTGGTTTAATTCTTTTCATGTGCCTTAGTCTTTGAATAGCTTCCTGCTCCTCTGACAAGAACCACCCTCTATACATCCTGGCTAACAATCAGCTTATTTGAAGAAACTTTACAGTACTGACTGTTCAATGTAAGCTGCTCCATTCTTCCCTTTTTGTATTAAATTATTATCCCATTAACTCTTTTTTGTCTAAATTAGATTTTAGTCTGTTGGTGGGGGGATCTTATCTGTCATGCACTCCTAAAGTGCCATACACAGTTATATATTTATAAATATTCACATGTACCAATGTCATTTTAAATAACTAAATTTACTTCTATTGGAAAAATATGCACAGAGCAATAAACAATACAGCAAGCATTCCAAAAGCATACAAATAAGCATGGAACGAAGTAAGTGCAGAAGAAATATTTCCACAAACATGCAATCAGAGACAAATATTGTCTTTCATCATGGACCATGTTCTCCCCGTGCTTGCGTTATACATTTATATAATCAAGTTTCATTGACATAAGCACCTGGAGAAAATGGATTTTGATGAGATACCTGAGCATTCATGAAAAACATCAGTTACATGTGTGAGAAACACTGCAAATGTTTTTATTAGAGATCCACAGTACTAAACTAAAACTCTTATTTCGCTAAAGGAAAAAAAAAAGAAAAAACACTTGTCCTAGTCGTCCTAGTCACAGTAAGCCTATATAAGGCAAAGGGTGAATGCTCTGTTTTGTGTGTTTTTTCATCTTGCACAATACGCACTAATTTATTCTAGAGTTATTGAGGCACTCCTGAAAGCTATACTGAAGTTTGTTTTATTTTGTTTTTACCAGAAAAAGGTCTCTTTTAGCTCAAACTGGAGAGATGGATAGCTAGGATGTATCTATGCTGTGCAATGTGGGCAGTCAACAGTACATCTACACTCATTCTCCCTCCACTGTGTAGTTTGGAGGTTCTACTGGAATGCACCACAGACCTATCTTTGCAAAATTCCCAGATTTTCATGTTCCTGATCCCAAGTTTACACACAGGCGCCATGGATTGACACGCAAAAGTCTGGAAAAGTCCTTCAGTAGTAAACTTGTTCCAGTATGGGCAAAATTTATTCTACACAAATAATAATAAATTTTCTATTCCTTTTTAGGGAAAATAGATGCCTGATATATCCAGAGGTGATGTATTTGCCCCAGCTAAGCTCCTGACTAGGAGAGGTGACTATTTAAGATAGTTATTTGGAAGAGAGACCTTCTGCATTGTAAAAGACTATGCCAGGCAGCCAGGACATGCTTTACCCTAATGCATGGACCAAACTGTATTTTCATGGCAAATGTGCCATAATCAGAAAGAGATATCAATATCTGTTTTATAAAAAGATCTGCACTGCAGTATTATGTAACATAACAGTGTTTGCAATTAAAAAGAAACCTATTTTGCTAACCTTTTTGTTGCTCTTCTGAAACACTGTGCATGACGGGTATACCTAAAAGATCTTACAGTCAAGTAGATTCATGTCCAAATGTCCAAAGCAGGTGGCAGTTTAGCAAGGCTTATCACCTAGGGAATAAGGAGCTGCAATGTGAGAGCCTATTGACACAGGAAGATGTCTTTTCCAGGCCTCTCCACCCACTCTGCTTGTTCCTGAAATTCAGCTTGCGAATCGCAGTGGCGATTTGCCTTGCTCCAAGGAGCAGCTGCGGCAGCCTGGTTTGTGAGGGCAGCTCCATCCACCCATTGTCCCCAAAACATCTGCACTCTGCTTGTGGGCAGTCTTTCCAAACCTACTCTGCCTCGCTCCCTCAAGCAATATCAGCTTCTGGGACACAGAGGGGATGGTGGACAGGATGGCATGCATTCCTGGAGTGGTAGGACTTTTAATGTCATGATTAGCATTAAGAATGCCAAGATAACTGTCTAAGAATGTGTGCAAGACAGGATTTTAAAAGACAGGGGTTTCGATTTTCAAAAATTTGAAAGGATATGGGATAATTTTGGGGAAGATATTTCAGTCACTGAAACTGCAAAATGCACTTTTCCAAAAACAAAAGAAAAAAGGAAGAAAAGAAAGTGGAAAAAATAACCCGTAACCTTGGCAAACCAACTGATTGCTCTATGAGTGAAGATATTAACAGGCAAAGCGAGAAGGCAGTCTGACTAAAGAAAAATTTAAAAGAATAATTTAATTCAGGTGCTGAAATAGATATGGATGAAGGTGGATTCAATTTTAGCTGAAAAGGACGGTGACAACAGTTTTTACTGGCTGCCCGTATCAGAATTATTTTTCACAAGGAGAAGGGTAAGATTTAATCAAATTTATAATATTAGTTTGTTTAGTTTATGATGCTGCCGATTATAAGATTGTCTTATTTTATGGCAAAAGTATTCATTTTAGTGTCCTACCTCTCATCTCTGCTTTACTCTTTGCATTAGCAAGTTTAGCATGCTCAGTATCTACGGCTTCATAAGAGGTCTGTAAAAAGAATGACTAGATGAAGAAGAGTATGGTAAAAGGTTTGGACTGCCCTTCAACTGATTCTTGCTCTCCATTGCTGTCTTTACTGGCAAGTAAAATTTTGAAGGATTTGCTTCTTCCTGGCAGGATGGAAGTAGAATAAATACAAAATACATATGAAATTTGCTGCAGTCCCCAAAGAACCCAAATTTGACATACATTCGTTCACTCATTTTTTAGGTTAGTGAAACAACCAGTGGATATACACTGATGTAACTAAAAGCATAACTTGTCTTACTGAAAAATTAAAGCTGCAAGTAATACATACACTGAAAAATCCATGCTTAGTAGACATAGGATAGACTCCCAGATCAGCCCAACCTTTAGCTGTCTTCTCTTGTTGAATTGTAGAGGACCTGTCTTCTACTGTTTGAGCCATCTAATCAAAAGGAATCTTGAGGTCAAGCATCTCTAGGTAGTATTGTAAATAAATAATAGTAAATACTGTATAATGATGATCTGCATTGTCCTGTGCTATGCTTTACTTCAGAGATTAATGAAGATAGTTCATTGACACAAATAGTCCATACAGTCAACCAAGCCTGGGAGATCTAACATAAATATTTTACTAAAAATTCAGGTGTCCCTGGAAACGTGCCTTATTTTCTTGCCTTTTTATTTGGTAGTCAGTAGGCAAGCAGTGAATTTAAACCAACCAGAAATTACTTACTTAAACAGAGTTTATTATTTTTGAAGATCTTTCCTGTGAAAGAACTCTTATTTAATTTTTCTTACTTTCGGATATGATGTAGAGGAAGTGTTTGGCATATAATGAAAGAGCTGAGAATGGAATTCTTTCTACTGGTCTCAATGGACATAAATATACCAGCACTTTCTTTTATTAAGATAACAGGAAGCCATGACAGTTTGCAAGGAATAGCAAACAAAGTAAAAAAAAAAAATCAGGTAACACCGATTGCTCTATCAATAAGTTTTTTTTTTTTTATCTCAATAACTTTTTAGAAAGAAAAAAACCCTACAAACATCAGAAAATCAATGTAATTTCTCATGTAATTCATCATTTGTAAAGTCAGCAACAACAACAATAAAAGTTTTGCATTCACTATAATTCAATTCCTCAGTCAGGATGATAACATGGATTTTATCCATATTTCATCTAATAAAAAAAGGCTCATAAAATGCTAATTATGTATCTCATGAGATTATACCTTTCACAAAAGATAAAGTCAATGACAACAACACAATGTTTCTGTCCAGAAATGTAAACATCTAAATTAATAATGCTTAAAAACAAATAAAAATTTACCACTGCCTATGGTTCTATTTGTGTTTCTCAAATCTTTCTAAATATGTTAGGGGAATCATCAAAGCACTGCTTATGCTATCATTTTCACTTTATAGATGTCATTACAAGATTACTTAATAGAATACTTAGACTCATAATAGGGCAGGCACCCTCAGAAATCTGCCTATAGGATTCTGCTGGAATGKTTTTTTATGAGAAAAGGACAAAACTAATGTCAAAATTTGCTCTTAAAAACATGCTTTTGTTTCAAGAATCTTCCAAGTCTCTTCAGGAGATGATTTCTTTGTGAGCTGATTACGCTTGTTCACTTCAGTCCTCAAAAGTATCAGTAACAGATATTTTGACAAGATGAGATCCACTTGTTGGTAAACTTGATTCAATATTAGCAGATGTCAACGTAAATAAATGAAACATTTTAGAGCACGTAGTGAAAAATCCACAGATTTCCCCATTTCCAGGTATGAGYGATGCAATGTGAATTAGGTAGGTATAAGAACACTATTCTGTACTGATAGTATTTGTGAAACATTTTTACACCATACTGATAAACTGTGGCAAGCTGCAGAATACTGGTTGCATGATGAGAAGATGATTTCAGTGTATGACCCTAAAACACCATAACAGAGCAGGCTGAATATATGTTAACTTAATCCTGAGCTCACTAGAAATACAGACAACAGAAAAGGCTCAGGAGAAGAAAATCCTTATTTTAGAAATGAGTAAAATGTGAGAGTTAAAGAGTAAAGAGCCTGCAGTTCACATCTGATAGAGAAGTCATCAATCCAAAGTTCTATTTTGGTAATACGCATTTCTGATTTTTTTTTTTTTTTTTTTGAGTGTTTGGAAAAGATCAGCTAACAATAAGGTCAAGCTAATGCAAACAAGGATTATAATTGATCCCATATGGTCAAATTCAGACCCTCTGTAACTGGATACTCTTTTCAGTGTAATCAGCATTGTGGTGTCCTGATGTGGAAATGCAGCTTTTGAAATCTCATACTCTTATTAAAAAACAAAGAGGGAAGAGAAGTGCAGGCATAAGAAGCAAGCAAAAGAAAATARGCATAAATAACCTTAAAACTGTGCAAGCAAACTCTTTCTCTTTATTTCATAACTTCTGAGAGTCCAGAAAAGTTAGATACTTTTGTTTTTTGTTTTTTTTTTTAGGATTTTGCAGTGTGAATGGTCATAAGATATTGCTGTTTATATTTCTATAGTAAACATATAATCATATTTTTGTATCACTGCTCTAGCTGTTCCCAGAAAATATGAATTTGACAGGGCTATGGACAAGCTAGGTTTTTTTCTTGTAACTTTGTGCTTTTTAAAGAACATTTTTAAAGTTCTACTGACCTCTGTAGACACTATAAAAATAGCAGTAATTCTCACATCTGGAAAACCAAACTTATTTACATTCATTTTGCTAGCAGTCAGTCCATCAATTCTAGTTTTTAATGAAGCTTTTTTTTTTTTTTTTTTTTTTTTTTTTTTTTTTTTTTTTTTTTTTTTTTTTTTTTTTTTTTTTTTTTTTTTTTATCTCAATAACTTTTTAGAAA
>NW_020455445.1:1094886-1138033 GCF_003342845.1 Nothoprocta perdicaria
TTTTTTTTTTTTTTTTTTTTGCTTTTGGCAGAGCTATCTGCTCATACTAGAAACATGCATAATTTCCAGGAAGAGATTCTTGCAGCCACCTGTAGCTGCTTCATGAATGACTGATCTACAGAATGGCATCTATGAAAGATGCCATAGGTAAATAGAAAAATTATTTGAATTGTAAATTTTAGCTTGCAGACTACAAAATCTCATTGCAGACCACTCTGGGCAGGATGTTGAAGACCCTGGCGGTATTTTTTTAGCTGGCATTTGAAGCTGGCACAAATAAATGAATGAGGGCCAGCAAACCTTGTTAATCATATCTAAAATGTTGCTGGTAGCCTAACAAAGGATTAACACCATACAACTGCTGAAAAACATAAAGACATGTAAGGAAAGGTTTTGCTCTAATACCCAGTATTGAGGATGGCTCAGCAGAGCTTTTCATCCCTTTTCAAGTGCTTCAGGGAAACACAGTCTCTTTTTTTGAAGCTGGTGAGATGGGACAGTTGCCAAGAGAATGATGAAGAGAATGTGAATTTTGTTCGAAGAGATGAATTGAACAGGAGTCACGGCAAGGAGCGAGAGGACCCCGACGCATCAGCCAACTTTGAGCTCCATCAGGATTCGGGATGCGAGCCACCGGCTGCCCTGACACATGCCCGGGTCCGACTGCTCACTACATGGGAAGCAGGATGGAACGTAACAAATGCCATTCAGGTAACCTTCTACCTTCCCAGTCATTAGTGTTTAAAACACCTGGCCATCGCTTAGCCTCTTTTATTTTACTTTACTACATCCTCATTTCACAATGCTCTAAAAGGTTCTGTGAGTTTCTTACTAACATATTTCAAGCTTTTTGCATTCAACCAGCATTCTGAAAAAAAGTAGTTCAAAAGGGAAAAAAAAAAGCCAGGGAAGTAGCTGAAGTTTTAAAAGTATTTAAACTAGATGAAAACGAAAAGGAGGTGACTGCATCTGTTTCAGAAGTGTGGAAATTTTCTTTAATAGGCATATTTGAATTCAATGACTGAGGAGGCTCATGTAAATGTGAGATTTAATAACAGCAGCATAATAAGAGTTCGACTGATGTCAGATATGTATTTACTGACATGTTATACTAGATGTGAATTGAAACATGAGGAAAAATAAGTGTAAAAATACTTTCTAAGGTTAAAGAAAGTAGCCCAATTGAAACGTTTAATCCTATCATTCCCTCTGTGGGAACTGAGTATTTCTCTGAATCTTTAAATTTAGCATTAAATGTTTCAGATTGTTTTTCTTACTTTTCATGATATATTTTCTTACATAATTCTGTCATTACCACTAACATTTTGTCTGACACAGCGAGAAAAAATAGTATCCACAAACATGTATACCCACAGTAACTATTATTGACCACTTGGTATGGCAGTTGAATTATACAAAAATAATCCTTCCAGTGTTACAYTGGAATGTGTGATTATGCTGATGAACATTTGTTTGTGTATCCTGTTCATCCCTCCATTCTCAAAGGAGRAAAGAAAGGACATATTTGTAGCCCTGTTGTATTTTCAAACACGAGAACCGCCATTCGAAAGCCAATGCAATAACATTTAGGATATGGTAGTTTATCATATTCACAATGTGAATATGTTCGGCTGTGAATAAAAACATACAGTCCTAAAATACCCCAACTACTTTCTAGTAACACATTATATCCTCAGTCTCCCTAGCAGCAGTGTTTAGTCAGGAGAGAAGTCTGGAATGGAAGCCCATTGGGGTCTCTGTGGTTTTGCATTTGATTTCACTGAAGTTGAGATTTTATTCTGGAAGTGAATTTTGTCAATATTTGCTGTATGACCTTACAGCAAGTCACATTCCACCTCACCCATTGTTTTCCTGACTGAAAAACAAAAGTAATAATGCCTCTGTATACATCAAAGTGCCTAAAAATTCCTGAATGTCATTATGTGTACAATTGCTATTAATTATTATATAGTTTCCAGTTCAAAAATAGACCTGTTGCAGAGTGTAAAAATAGTATCAAACATGCAGCTAACTATTTAAAAACAGTATAAATTCAACTCCAAATATCCAATCAGATCAGTAACTAGATTCTTAGTCAAAAGACTCAACATTTTGAGTGTTGCACTCTGCAATTCAATCTCATCTGATCAAATATTTTAGAAATAAGCATTAAAATAGAAGACAATAAGCTACAGTTTCATAGGATTTTGCTTCTAAGGCAGGCTGAGGATGGCATAATGATGGAGCTGCTGTTTATTTAATAGTGCAGTTGAACTGTTCTAACACGGGCTGTGAGAAATTGTGTGTAGATGGGGGCATATATATGAATGCATGTGCATATATGCATGCCTTCTTTCCGATAGCTAGGCATCTGGGTTTGCAAAAGAGGGAGAGGAGAAGAGAAAGGGAAGGAGAAAGAAGAGGAAGAAAAGAGAAAAGGATACTGAACATCAGTGAAAAACAAGAGAAATTTAGAGAAATTAGAAGAAATCTCCATGAGTAGTTTTGACAAGAAAGGATTATAAACAGAATGATTAAAGCAATCCATATATTTTTGACTGGCGAAAACAATCTGTGCTAAGATGACAAGATTTTTTGCCCTCCCCAGTGTTTTGTGTAGCAATCAGAGGTAAATGTTTAAGAATTATGGAGTGTTCTAAACAGTTATTCCAAAGATTACTATTAATTTACAAATGAAATTATTTCATAATACAGAATTGTTTCAAGAACAGATAACTCTTTGGTCTCTGAAATTAAACACAAGGGTCTTTTAGAGTGTTTAAATAAAAATATTTTCAAACAAACACTCAGACAGGCTTATTATGTTTTCCAGTTCAAATGAAGAATGTGCAGTTTTGATGACTATATTGTTTATGTAAATGATTATTTCAGACATTTAAAGTTTCCAGGGAAACATACTTCATATTTCAACACTGTACACGCAAATGAAAACCTGTCTCTACTTAATCTACATTTAATCTACATAAAAAAAAAATTTAACTTTTCAATTAGGAAAGGGAAAATGAACAGCATCATCTKGCAGAGTGTTGCCAGTAAGGAAGAAGGCAGTTGAATTCTAATGGCACAACATTTTGTAGCAGACCCAAAGCAGACTAAATTCAATTTATTTGCCAACCACATGGTGGAGGGCTGTGGGAAATGGTGGGAAGAATGTTTGGCCATGAAAGAGAAAGCCAAAGCTGGAAATGTCTCATAATCTACAGTATCATGAAGAGCTACAGGATGACCAAAAAAAAAAAAAAAAAGAATAGAAAGAGGGAAAGAGAATAGACCTATTGGCTAGAAATATAATAAAGCTTGTCTTACCATACCTGTAATCTCACCATAGTGAGTGTAATTGCTATCAGGTCTCAGAAGACAAAGGAAGTTTCACTGTGCAAAAAACTCTTGGAAGTGTTTTCAGTAATATGATGCTTTTATAATCTTCCAAATATAGTGTAATATAAACAAACAATATCAATT
The DNA here is from genome assembly GCF_003342845.1 of Nothoprocta perdicaria. Lineage (NCBI taxonomy): Eukaryota > Metazoa > Chordata > Aves > Tinamiformes > Tinamidae > Nothoprocta > Nothoprocta perdicaria. Next base: position 1,098,370 of record NW_020455445.1, read on the forward strand.
TGCATTCACTATGTGTTAGTACGTACACATCTACTATGTGTATGTAGTTATACATACACTATGAGCTCAATGAACTAGTCAATATATATCTGCTGAAGATGTTTCCTGCACGTTTGGAAAACAGGATGTTATATAAAAGCATCGTTTGATTCACTGCATCTGATAACATAATGTACAGGAACCAAATTTATATTTTACATTAATATTTATATCTTTCTATAAAATATATATGTTATATAATCTGCAATTTTTAATGTTTCTGGAATGTCAGTCCCACTCCCTGCACCTTTTGCCTAGGCTGTTAGGATGAAAATCTTTCCTTTTCTTCCCCATTAACTAAAAGTAATATATCAACATATCATATATTTAGTTGTGCAAATCCCTGTGAGCAACCAGGCACAAAGATACTTCATTGTCTTCTTTCAAATCTCGAATTAAAAATCTTTTTCCCTTCAATATTAAAAAAAAAAAAGGCAAACTTGACAGCAGCTGTTGGCAGCCTTAAACAATGGACTCCTGGGCTGAGTATCTTTCTCTCTCTCTTTTCTTTTCTCTCTCAGTTCTGTCTGAAGCCATCTTTTGTCTCCTGTCTTTTCCGAGATCAGATTATACAAATATTAGAAATACCTGTGGCAGAAGCCATTTCTTTTTCTGTGATCAGAATGCTTGCCTAATGCTAATTCTTTGAGGAATAACAATGCAATAAGCATTATTTATAGAAATAAAAAAAATCACAGTAATAAGTTAATAAGTTAATAAGTTAATAAGTTAATAAGTTAATAAGTTAATAATGATTGCAATAGTGATCATAAATATACTTACTATATTCTGCACGTTGTATATTACAGTTTTATAAGTCTTAAAAGTTCAGTATTTACTGTTTACATAAATGTAGGGCTTTTTCAAAAATACCAATCTAGATATATTTCAGTGTTGAATTCCCTTCCAGCTCAGCTTCATTTCTTTGACTTCCTAGTATTCACTTGAGACTATGTAATAGTTCATATTTATTTTTTCTGTTATGATTCTTCTGAGTTTACCACCTTATCCCCCTAATAGAGACTCCATCTTCACAGTGCTTACTGAGTATCAACAACTCCCAGAAACTTCAGTGGAAAGCACCGTGACACTGAAAAGCAAAACTGGCAGCCGTGCCCCTAAAGAAAGGCAGGTAAACAGCTCTTCAAAGAGCCTGAACAATYCTCCCAATAAGCTTCAGCGACACAATACTTAAGCGTTTTCCAAATACAAATAGATGTGTGTTTGTGTGGTTAGAAAAAYGAAATGCTTTTGCCATCAGGTCATTTGCCATCAGGATATACCACAATACAACTCCTYTCATCCTTAACCTTAAATAATTTAGGCACATTTAACTAAATAACCCCTTAGATCTTAACTGCAGTACTTGATCTAAAGTATTTATTTTCTCAACTTCAGAACCAGGRTCAATTGTGTACTATGCCCAGAGCAGTAACTTGCTTGAACTATACATTGAAGTTAAATCATACCCTGAGCTAAATTATAGATGTCTGGGGGAAACAGACAGCTGCATTTCCCATTAAGGGGTGGTATTGAGAATTAGAGAGAGATGCCAGATGCTGCTATCTAACCCAAGAGTTGCAAGTAATTCAAGATTTCAAATGAAGTTGGTCAAAAATGGACAGCAAAGGTAAAATTACAAGACTGCAAACCTCTGTGGTGCACATAGAAATGCCGGTTAATTTGATTTTCACTGAAATACACCTGGAGTACTGGCCAAACTTATGCTTTGCAGGTTTGCAATTACAGCCACATTCAGAAAGCCCCCAAAAGCTTACAGCCTAGTAAGAGGCATCTAAATCCACATCTGTTTTTTCATTTGATTGAATGTCACCTTCATATAATACACAACATAAGGTGGACTTCAGGGGAAAAGACTCTACCTAACGCTTTTGCCCTTGCTTTCTCTTTGGATTTTTGAAGATAGGAAAGAAAAAAAAAAAAAAGAAAAAGTGGCTCTGGACCTCTACTTCATATATCCTTTTATTTCAGGTTAGACCCTGCAGTAGACGTCTCTAATGCACAGCTGAATATAGCACATTTTATTACAAAAGCTTTTTATGAGAAGTACACGTGATCCTGCAACAATGCAATTATATTTTCTTTTCATAAATTTGTTTATCTGACAGGTCAGCCCTGTTCAGTCGACCCATTTTAAGTTAACTAACTGCCATTTATATAAATCTCATTACAGAACATACTATATCAATCAATCTTTCTCTTGATCAACTATAAACACTAAAAATGTTATGAAGCCAGGGCTCCTAAAATAAAGAAGTTGTTCCTTGTTTAAGGAGGAAATAACCATATTATTCTGATGGGATTTAAGTTATTGCATTGAAGATTTTGTATTTTATGTTTGTCACATCTCATGAGTGATGAACAGATGGAGGGAGAGCTGGATGGATTTACATCAGCATATAATACTGTAACTATTATGGAAATTTTAGGAGTGGCAGATCAGTTTTCCATAGCTCCTCTGTGGCAGATTTGCCAGCAAGTAGGACCTGTGGTATAGCATAAATGCTCCACAAATTGTTCCCTGGACATACAGACAGTCCCCAACATATGGACAATTGGTTTAGAAAGCACCTCTTCAAGCATCCCTGAAGCAAGTACATGGGCTATAGGAGTAATGGGTCAAAGTACTGTAATCTTGCAGTCTTCTAAATGTCAAAATAACCTATTAAAAAGCTSTGGAAGTTAAAGCAGTCTGTAGAAAAGCTAGTGTGTACCATAGCCCATAGCGACATTTCCAAGAAGCGGAGTTGCAAGAGTTACAAAAGATAACTCTCTCCCCTTCAGAAGCGGCTCAGTCCTATCCTTAAGTATTCTCAGTAGTTTGGCTACTTGTGATAATGTGTGACTATTTTATGGCACTGATACATTTTAGTGGAATTATCAGAGATTTCAAAAAAAGAGAGAGACCTTCTAAAGTCTAARTTTTGACAAATATGTAATTTAACTTGCAACCTTAGGCTTAGATTTTAATATCTTGATTACAGTGAATACAAGACGGATGATACATTTTTATATATTTGTTCTTAACTGATACCTTATTAGATGTATGTATTTTAAGTTAATTTTACATAAGGCAAATTATCTAACATTACATCCTTTTGATAACAGCAGCCAAGAGCAACATAGTGTTTAAAAAACTGAGTAATTTTGTCAGGAATCTCAGTTAATAACCTTCAATTTAGATTTCAAAGAGGTGTTTGACACTTGTTTTTTACTGGTCTCACATACCTATCACTTCCAGCAACTTGAGCTGAAACTCTTCTTCGATAGTACTTCTTAAAYACGTGTAGTTCAGGGTCTAAGTCTTAGAACCAACCTATTATTTTGCAGGTTATTAATTTAGGAATAGTTAAGTTATTGCAATGTGTGCACTTGTCTTGCTTTTCAYGCTCAGTTTTTCACAGTCTGCAAATAGAATTTGAAAATACCTATCTTTCCTGTAAGCAGAGGCTTTTTATTGCTTGCTTATATTTTGTATAACTTTGAAATTCTTTTTTTTTTGCCTGCAAAATCTATTAATATTATTCTTCAAGAGCTGTTACAGGTGTGAGGGTATAGGTTTGATAGATAAAATAGCTTCCACTAATTTGTACCATTCTGTGCATATTAAAGGAGAAGTGAAATGACAAGTAACACTGATCTTGCCAAAACTTACACTGTAACTGCTACATCTCAGAGTAAAGTGGTAGTTTTGATACTATTCAATATGTATTTGAGGACAGAGAAGAAAAGTGCCCAGACACACTTGAAGCCCTTAGTTTTCTACCACCTTTCTAGCTCTTTTGGCAGTGAAGGCTGTGAGTAAAACTCATGGGCAAGAGTAAAGCTACAGTTTTCTGAATTTGTAGTGTTTTAACTTTGGATGCCTCTAGATGTTTTCTAAATAGGAATACATCAATTCCATTTTCAAAAGTATTTTGCARTTAAAAATTGCAACAAAAACCATTCAATTATGGGCAATGAGCATTTCTACATGAAGCAACCTGCTGAATCCTCAGCTGGCAGGACAGGATGCTTCCTATCACTCTGGGATAGTGATCCTGAGCTCTGGTGATAGTTTCCTTGAGGGACATGCATAGAGAGGTCTATGCTGTGGGGCCTGGCATTAAAGATCTCCCTCCTGCTTCCCCCTGCTCTTTCCTCTTGCTTCCTTCTTCCTTCCTCCCTCCTACAGGCAGGGGGAGTTCCTAACAAGGCTCATGTTGTCCAAATAAGGAATGATCTCCTGCACCCTTGTGTTGCTCCAGTGGATGAGCTGGGAGAGACTAGTTGAATACTTACAGTGGTTCTTCCAACCATTACTATGGTATGAACCTTCAGCTTAATTGGATTTTTTTTTTCAGATCCTCATCATGCTGCCAAATTTAGCCTGCCCCATCAGGGACATCAGTATTTCTGCTGCTTATATCTCAGTCAGCTTAAGCACAGTTTCATGAATGAAGGGAAAGTGCATCTCTACCTCAGAGCTATAAACTCTGCCAGGCTTCAAAGGCCACCTACCAACAATGGTGTTACTATAGCTTAACAGACAACCTGCCAAGTGCCAGAGGTGTGATTTACATGAGCATTTACATATATTTGCATAAAGCTTGTGTCAGTTTGCATTTCCCCCCATGACATATTTAAAGCAAATGGTTATGTGTGAGTAACACTTCGAAAACTTTAACATCGTTTCTTTTCCCAGGCCATTTCCTCCCTTGTCTTTTTTTCGCATCTTTTGGAGGAGCTTCCAACCATGGAGCAGATAGCTTGTTCTAGGGGAGTTAATGCCTGAAAAAGCCTTTGCATAAATAGGTAGAAAGCTATAAGAACATATGCTCTACACAGCTCTATTGTGCGTTTTCATTTGCAAGAATTATTAATAAGGAAAAGTATTATGTAATCTAAGACACTGGGTCACTCCACTTCCTCTGCTACATCCTGCCATCCATAACGGAGTGCGTAAGGAACAGAGTGAGGTCTGCTGTGCGTCTGCCTCCTGCCTTCCTGCCCGAAGCTGATGCACACACAGGCCCAGGCCTGTGGGAGCTGTTGCCAATGCTGCCCCCATCGCTGCCCACGGGAGCTCTGCCAAAGACGGAGCGCGTTTCCCCTGGGCCAGTTCAGCTCAGCGGCTCATTCAGAGCCCACTCCTGCACCCTCAATACTGACCTGTCTCTTCAGCAGTCAGTGGGGCCAGTTAAGCAGAGCAGCTCCCTCCTGTCCAGGGTCTGCCTGCCCCAACCTTTCCTGCTGTCTATGAATAGCCTCATCCTTCCATCTTTGTCCTTCCTGTCATTCAGGTTGATCATCTCCTTTCCTCTTTCACTCAGGCCTCTTTCTGAATCCTCCTGCGTAGATTCTGCCCATCTTCTGCTTAATTCAGTGTACAACCTCACTAGCATAGAGTCCCATTTATCAGTCCACAAGGTTGAAATTCTTACCTGAGCTCTAATAGTTTCCCATCTGGATCACAACAGAACAGCCTTCCCTGACCCTGGCAAGTTTGCCCCATGTGTACCCACCTGAAAAACTGCTGTGGGTCCATGTCCCATCTGTCAACAGCTCCTTTGCAGCTCTTTGCAGGCATCTCTTTGTTGAAGATAGTTCAAGATTATATTTGATAGGATAAACAATCTACCATTTACCTTTCTGCATCTGATCTCTGCTCTTTCTGTTACAATTATCATGATYAAATAGTTAAATATTCAAACACAAACATTCCTATGAATGTGTAAGAAGATATTTATTTGCTGTCTCCTTGAGCCTTTCATGAATATACTTGTGCTACAAGCTTCTCAGTTATGACATATATTAAAATGACTACTTAGTCTCTCAATTCATGGTTTCCCTGACTCCCTTTTTTGTCTATATCTCTTACTTCCGATCTTATCCTTAGAGTTCAAAAACTGTATGGAAGAGACTTTTTTGTACTTGCATAGTGCCCTTCATAATGGGATTCTGATCAAAGAYGAGCACTTGTAGGTGTTCCAATTATGAAAACATTTTTGAAAGTATCACAGAATCACAGAATCATTAAGGTTAGAAGGGACCTGTAGACATCATCTAGTCCAAACTCCTTGCTCAAGCAGGGACACCTAGAGCACATAGCAGAGAGTCACATTCAACTGGGTTTTGAAGACCTCCAGAAAAGGAGACTCCACAACCTCCCTGRGCAGCCTGTTCCAGAGCTCTATCACCCTCACAAGAAAGTTCTTCCTCGCATGCAGATAGAACTTCCTGTATTTCAATTTGTACCCATTACTCCTTGTCCTGTCACTGTCCACCACCGAGAAGAGTTTGGCTTCATCCTTCCTACATTCTCCCTCAGGTACTTGTACCTATTGATCAATCCCCTCTCAATCTTGTCTTCTCCAGGATAAACAGGCCCAGCTCGCTTAGTCTTTCCTCATAAGTTAGATGCTCCAGTAACTTTGTTGCTCTGTGCTGGRCCCTGTCTAGAAGCTCCACATCCCTCTTGTACTGGGGAGCCYTGAACTGCACCAATACTCCAGGTGTGACCTCACTAGAGCTGAGGAGAGGGGCCAAAATCAAAAAAAAATGGAATTTTTTTTTKCTACTGAAACTCATTGCTGAGGCCAAGTATGAGATAAGGCAGCAAGTCAACATCATAAGAGAAACTTTAGAATATCCCATTATTAAAACTCCAGACCATCAAGCAACAGGATGACAGAACCATGACATCAAAGATAAAGAGTTGTATTTTTGTGAAAGTTACACCCCTCAAAAAAGTAAATGTTACCAACAGAAACAAGTAACTGTCAGCTACTTGAAAGCAACCATCACTTTGTTCCCTGGGAGACTCCAAGGCACCCAGACTTGTTGCAGAACAAGAAACATACATATAGGTGTATGTGGAAGTATTTAATGCTGAAAGTGAAGGACATAGAAAGTTTTAAAATGCACTGATAGACTCAGTAGTAGCAATGTTTCTGTAGCAAACTTTCCAAACTATAAAGCTTCTTCTGCACAATCCATAGACGGTTAATCTACATTTTTTCTTCAATGTGTGTAATTCTTGACAGCAGGAGATGCACTGAAATGGCACAAGCTCTGTCTGAATGAGCAAATGGTGCTATTTGAGAAAATAAAAAGCCTTAAACATTGATTAYACACAATACTGAAAATGATAGATTGTACCCTAGTCTTAGCATAGTGAGCTGTATAAAATGTTTTGCCCCTGAAGCTAAACAGAAGAAATTGACTTCCATTTCCATCTATTCTTCCTCTTCTCCGCACACACACCATGTTTTTTGGAAGGAAATATTTCTCTGTATTCTTGGCCAGTGGCGCTAGTTTTGCCATATGTACAATACTGTGTTCACTAAATAGCTAACAAAAAAAAATCAAATTTAATATTTACTTCTCAAAAATGTAAACATATGAGTCAAAGTGAGGAAACATTGCTTCAGCTCATACACATGTACTGTTATCTGTTTMATTTTCTCTCAGTCCATTTCTTGAATTGAGACAAATAACAGCATCAACAGATTATGCTTTGTTAAGTCCCTAGAGCAGGCATTTTCTGAGATTTTATGATATCAGTAGCAGGGGTAGCTTCAACCTTTGCTTTTGCAGTACATGGGTATTTCCATTCATGACAGGTTTTTTTATTGTTCACTTTTCCCCTCCAGAAACATGTTTAGTTCAGGTTGGTTCCTCCCTCATAAGTACAGGGTTGGGTTTTTTCCTATTATTTTTTAAAAACACTCAACTCTGATTATATCAAATTAAATCTGAGTATTTAAGAAGTTATGAATAATTCCCCTGAAGCTTGAAGAAAGTAAATACGGATAAAAGAAGTATACAGCACAAGAATATTGTTTTATTTTTCTCCTGAAATGATTTTTAATGCCCTTATTTTACTGTCTGTGCCATATTTGCAAGAAGGCACTAAGGTGTATTCTATCTCACTGCATTTTAAAACAATGCTCTTGTCTGCATGATATCTTCAACTCCAAATGACATCTCCCCAGCCACTTTCCCTTAAGGGACTTAAAAATCTTCTGAGCTTTAATTGGGATCTGGAGTCTAAAATGAGTTCTTCACTCTGGATCTTGTAGCTTTTGCATTTGCCTGCTGACTTCTTTTCACTTTTGCTGGGGACTGAGCTGCCTTCAGTTCTTTTCCTTTTGTATTTTTTATTGTTGTCACCTCAAGTTAAAAATAAAATACCTGCTACAAAAAAAAATGTAGGCTTCCCTATGCTGCCTGGTTTGGATTTCAGAGACTCTGCTATCTCCTAAATTGTGAGGATCTGCCATCCCGTCCCTGAAGGTTTCTTTTCCTAATCAGAACGGATAATCAGCTGCATAATTCATACTTTCCCTCCAGCATCCTACTGACTCCTGTCTTTTGCCTACAGTTACATTTTTCTCATATTCAGGCATTTTTCCTCACAATTTCTTACCCATCATATTCTCCTACCTTCTGTTGCTACCTCACATGGTTCTCAGCTATTTTCTAATTTACCTTAACTTATCTAGTGACTTCTTGTCCCCCATCTTTGCCTGCCTTGGTGCAGTCATATTCCCAGGATATCCTGCTTTCTTTTCTTCCTCTGCTCTTCCCAGCCACTGAACAGGCTCATCTTCCATGGCCTTTACATGGGAATTCATCTCACTACATAGATGATACAGAGAAATAGGCACCACTGACAGAGATACTCCAGTCACAGAAACACAGAATTGTTAAGGTTGGAAGGGACCTCTAGGGATCATCTAGTCCAACATCCCTGCTCCAGCAGGGACACCCAGAGCACGGGGCACAGGGCGGCATCCAGGCAGGTTTGGAAGATCTCCGGAGAAAAAGACTCCACAACCTCCCTGGGCAGCCTGTGCCAGGGCTCTGTYACCCTCACAGGAAAGAAGTTCTTCCTCACTTTCTCAATCGTAAAAATACGTCCTACATGAGTGGAATGAATAGTCTCTCTCTGGTGATGATACTTCCTATCCATCATCTCTGAAGCTAGCAGGTTAGCTCTACTATTTGCTATATTTAGCAAATAGGAATCCCATTCCTAATTAAATACATGTAGAGTAGAGTAAGGTAAATTTGTCATGCATGTATTTTCTGTGTTTATGTGTATCTGAGAATTAAATGTCTATGTTTCAGATAGCAAAAATTTAATGAGATGATTTGATTGACCTTTGATTGTCACTAAGAGGTAATCATTTCTTCAGAGTCCAGGGGAAAAAGAAGATAGTCACTTTTCCCTCATTTTTCACCTGAATTCTGGGACTTTCATCCCTAAATTAACTGTGAAAAAATGAATGTGAGAAAATGAATGTTATTTAGGAGAAGGCAAGGAAAAGCAAAATGCTTTTATGTTAAAATAAATGCTTTTATATTAAAAAAAAATTCTCAAATATGATGTCACTATAGTTATCAACACATAAGTCTGAAAAAGTCATGAAGTACCATAGAGCTAAGAAACTTCTCCTTCACTCTCAGATTTTCTTGTRTTAAAAAAACCCTAAAGTTCTCTTTAAATGAAAACAAAAAAACTTCCAGAGCAATTACTAACTTACCTTCATTTTACTGATGAAATAAGTGTTTCTATCGTTATCTATATACAAATAATCCAGAGACCTTTGCCAACGGTCAAGAATAATYGATCCCTACTTTTTTTTTAATCCTCATAACCCCAACTGTTTTTTCCAGATAGCTTTTCACCTCCAAGTCTTTCCAGTGTTGTTGTGGGAGAGAGGAAGTTAGGAATGCAAACACAGAAAAAGAATGACTGACTTTATGACTCCCATATGTGGATAATGCAAAAGACTGCCCCAAAGTAACAATATTTTCAGTATTTTACATCTAGAGACCTGAAGCAGCCTACAACATATGTTAGATATGCCAGGCCTTACCATTGTAAGTATTACATTACCATTACAGTATTACAAATTTAAAACTGAGTCCCCTCTAAAAGGAGAGATTAGGTAAATATTTTGGTAAAATAAAACTTTGGTTTTGCTACATACATCACTCTGAATGCCAGAAATCTCAGTTACATTTCTTTTCTTATTTTTAATTTTTATCTTTAGATAGACTATCTTAATTTTTTTTTTGCCTCATCTACTTGAAATTAGGAGAATTAATCATCTYTGTTGGATTTTAAGAAAGTTGTGATCTTTTATGTCATTACAGGAGAGGAACACCTCCATTATGGGAACTGATTTGCAGCTTCAGCTTTATCTGAGATTACTTCACCAGTAAAATTAGTTACTGTTCTTTTATTCTGAAGGTACAACCCTCAGGGGGTGCCACTGAAGTTTAATTAAGATGGAGGGAGTAAAAGCAGTTGAAATTTGCTGACTATACCCAGACTAATTGTAAGACAGGATCCTTTTGCACATGCTATAATACTCCATATCAATTTACTGGTTCATAGACACAAAAAATAATAGTATACCACAGTTTATATCTTGCATCCAGACTATTAACTGTATTCTCCCCAGGCAGTGCTGTAGAAGACATGTTTCCCATTTATATTCCCAGCTGGAGGAGTCCTAGTAGTTGAGTAAAAAGTCAAAAACTGCTAACAAGCTAAATGGATTCTCCCACCTTTTCTGGCATGTCARTGCACTCTCAAATAAATTTGCATGGCTCCCTTCAGCTTTGCTTGCTTTCCAGAGTCTGCCCCAGTCCCATGTGTCCCTTCCTTAAAGCTCTCTCGGCCACTTTTTCATGGAAGCCCATTCCCATGTTGCTGTACTGGGTGATTTGAGCCCTGCCTGCCTTCGGGAAACAACTGAGCATCACTGAGCAGCTGAAGGAGGAGTGAAAATTAGGTAAGCAGCCAGTAAGTCAACATYACTGGCCACAACTAACTTTCTGACGTTTGTTCTAGGTTTAACTTCCTTACTTCTTTCACCTCTTCTTCCTCTCCTCCACATAACACATAAAAAAAAGCCCCTCATACATTTAGCTAAGACTGCTTTCTCCTTCGAGACAAAGGGAAAATACATTTTCTTAAAAGACAATTGGCTTGGTAAGTTTGCTTTGTGTGATTCAGTGCATTCTTGCTGACAACTGTGAATTTTTGCAAACTAACAATTTCCATTAAATCAAGATGCATTAAGCATTGAGAATAYTGTTTCAGTTTTAGAACAAATATCTAGACCAATAGCAAAACCAAGGGGATCAGCTGTCATACTCAACAGCAACCATTCCTTTTTTTATTTGCTTTACTCCATTCCCTTCCTTAATCTTTGGGTGATTCTTGAGAATAATCTGGCCACTATCAGAGGAATAAAATCAGTGATATCTCTGTTGGTCAAAGGAGCACATATGTTTTGCGGTTCTGACTAGGTAACTTCCTTCTTTCACTTATCACAGCATCTCCTGAACAGTCTATCTGCCTTATCACAGCCTGGATCTGTTTACGGGACCTGAGGGACTGACAGCTCAACACTTGTGAAGTTTCAGTGTATAMGAGATTGCAGGCATTAATCACGAATAAATACCTTAGACATTTTCCTCCCTACAGCGAAAAATAGAGTGGCATTGGCAAAGAGAAAGTATAAGAAAAATCAGGTAAAATAAGATTTCTGGGGGCCTAATTCAACCATCCTTGTAGGTAAAGGAAGACTTTTTGCTGACATTAAAGGAGATGGATTTGCCATTAAGGTCATATAAGCAAGGGACAATATTTGAAGTTTTCCTCAGAACTGCTTGTAGTATTTTCAAATTCAAAATCAGATGAGCAGTGAACAAACTGAAGTGAGGATGAATTATTATCCAGGTGTCTGTAGAACAGTGCCAGGAGTCATGGTAGGTAGCTAGAGAAGCTGGAAGTTCTCCCTGGTAAGAAGAAATAGGATATAATTGGTACTGCAGACACATGGTGGGATGATTTATGTGACTGAAATTTTAAAATAATTAAATAAAACATTTACACAAAAAAAAAAAAAAAGAATAGGTAAAAGAAATGAAGGTGGCACTCGAATTTAAAGAGATGATTGCCTGTATTAAAGTTATTGTGTAAAGATAAATTCTATTGTTCTTGGAGACTTCAATCTTGAAGGCTGTGCTGCAGGTTGTATGCAGTCTGTAGTAAAATATCATTAAARGTTCTAAAAATTATAGATGATAATTATCTAACTCAGAAGGTATTGAACCTAACATAAGGTAAAACTATTTTGAGCCTCATTATGTTGAATAAAGATGAACAGATCAGTGAATCTAATTGTATTCATTATGGGAAAACAGAGGACAGTAAAATATATATACGTGGTACTTCAAAAGACTGAATTTTACAAACCTGAGAAAATTATGAGGGATAACTGATTAGGAAGAATAAATACAGCAATTTGTGAAAGAAATTTGAAAGCTGTTTAACAAAAACTTATGAGATGTGCAGAAGYCACATCTCACAATTAAGAAATAGTAATGTTATATGTTTAAACCCCTCCTAATTCAGGCTTGATGTGAATGTGTCAATTAAATAACTATCTATGGATCTATCTATGTATCTACTGATCTATCTATGTATCTATCTATCAGTCTATCTGTCTGTCTCTCTATGTATCTCTTCCCATTCCATAAGGTTATAAAAATTATATCCAAAGTCTGTTTGTTGCCACCTGTCAAGAAGAATCCAAGATACAGAGCACAAGATCCAAGATACAGACAGCACCCAGTTCTCCTTGTTGCAACCAACAGTCAGACTACTGTGACACACATGCCTTGGGGCTGACAAGTGGGCATGAGTGTGCAAATGGGCAAAATCAACTTAACTTAGAGCGTCTTCCATAAGATAAGATACAGAGTTTTGCTACACTCGTTACCTACATTAGCAGTAGAAGGAGRTTCTAAATTTCTTGTAACTGTGAAGGAAATGTGCCACTCTTCATTAGTATTTTGTTTATGAAGGGAATCAGGATGATGTGCTCACAACAAAGCAGAATAGTGAGCCACTTTATAATTTCCCAGGATGTGCATCATTGTTATTTCACATAAGACATCTGAAAGTTCACTCAATTTCTATGCTGCTTGTCTGGATTCATTCTGTTGTCCAAAAAGGAAGCAAATAAAGGCATCTCTAGTGGGAAATTCACCTCAGCTCGCCTACTCAGCTATCTTAAGGTAGGTGTGAGTCATAAGTGGAGGTGCCTATTTTTTCTTAGAGTCTGTAGAGGAAGTTTAGATGATTAGTTTATACTTGGCCAATTAACTGTTAGATGTCTACAGTTAGTGTCTAACATGAAGGTTGAAATGTATTATCATTAGCGTTTTGAAAGCAGAATGAATGGAAGGCCTGCACTTAGGGGAGACTTTGCAAAAGATATATCTGTCCTGATATTATTCTTTTTCAGTTGCTGTTAAATTTTGGAAGTTTCGGAAGTTTTTTGATATCATTCCAATATTTAAAAAGCCAGTTAAATCTAAAGTAGTTAAACCTGTCAACAATCTTGGCACAATAATGTAATTGTTAATATGGCATTTAATTGATACAGAATGAACAGGCAGCAATATACTTAATATCTATCATACAGTTTTATGGAAGGAGTCCTTAGAGTCCTTATTTAACACACTTGATAGAATTCTTTGATGAAATTGCAATATAGACAGCAAAAGATAACTACGGTATTTAGACTTGTAAAAGGATTTTGACGCATTAATACACAACATTCTGATTTAAAAATTAGTGCAACAATAAAATGCATCTTACATAGATTAATAACAATATAAATGACAGATTCCTCCTAATATAACTGTCATTGAGTATTCAATGTGAAAAAGGAACTTCTGGTAGCGCTAGGATAAATCTAGTAAAATATGTGATCTAGTAGGATGAATGATGTCTTGCCCAGTATTATTCAATATTGTCAAGAGTGATTTGGAAATGATACAAAATCGCTGTTGAAAACAGAGGTGGATGAGAATGAAAATAGAATATGGATCTCTGCAAGCAAGTAGCTCTGTTATAATGGCATCAAATTAAGGGATTTACCATCCCTTAATAGATATGCTTCTAATAAAAGTTGTATCTTCATATAAATACCACAGCAACATGTGTTTTTACCAGTTTTGGAAAATAATGTATGTTAGCTGGCAGCAAGTTCTAAACAACTTCATTTAGCATTTTGCGAAAGTATATGGAAAAGCAGAGTTCTCAATTTATCTCCCTGCTCTTCCTAGAAGATCTAGGGAGGATTTTTTTATTATGTATGTTCTATACCTAACACAAATTAATGCAGGGAATCAAATACCAAGTTGAGAATACTCACTTAAATGAACCATTCCAGTAGACTAATTTCAGATGGTGAGAAAGGCGATCAGAGTGAATCCCTCTGCCTGGCATATTAGCAAATATTCTGCATATGGGAGAGCTACTACTAACTGAATAATTTTCAGTTAAATCCTCCATTTCTGAATTTATTAAGTCTTAAGGTGGAGTTTCTTCTCTCCCACTCTTCTTCCAGTATTGATTTTTACTTCATTTTAGTTTATTGTCTTTTAACATATCCCAACTCTGTGACTCTCATTTGGTTTTCTTTAGTTTTAAATCTCTTTGGATTATGTATCTCACTTTGTTTTTAAAACTGTCATATTCCAGATTAAAATGCTTATATAATGAAACATTTTATGTGGGATAAAAAAAAAACTTTATAAAAGTGAACATTAGGAAATGTTTATATTTTAGGGGGAAAACTGAGATGCTTGTCCTGAGATGAAGGACTGTTAAAAAGTCATAGGATTGTGAAAAAAGCTACTCCCTTTTTCAATGTAATTTTCATAGATGCGAATGCATAGTTTTTTTAATCAAGCAAGCAACTGCCTAGTGTGTGTATAGGAAATACTCCTATGTGATCCAAATATTGCAGTCACACCATCAACAAATGCAAGAGAAGTCTTAATCTGCACATGTAAATCTATCAGTGTAGGAACTTCCAGAGCAAAGCACTTGATCTTGGATTCTTTTTGATTGACATCTGTACAGTTTTGGAGATTCTGATCTGCTTGTTTGTATGGTAGGTGGACCGGTAATTTTTGGTGGCAGCTCTGGTAGCTGGCTGCTTCTGCTTGAGGATATTCTGACAAGGCTCCTCTGGCTTCTAGCTGGGACTGACATTTTCTCATATACCTTTTCCTCTCTTGTCCTTGGCATTCAAAGGTCAATCACTAGTTCAGCCCTCAGATCTTTTTTTTTCTTTTGAGGCCTGGTTGCCTATGGTTGTGTCCATTCTGCATGTTTAAAGAGGCCCTCTACATAGCAGTGGTCATCAGCAAGGTACACTGGTAACTTCACTTTCCTGCATCCTCAACTTAAGGTGAAAATCCCCAGGTCTTGCAGTCGGCCTGGGAGAGGAGGGTCAGAGTTCAGCTGCTGGTGAGCTTAGGCCACCCTTACACGGGAAGGATGGAGCACTGACCAACAACACGGCCGCTCAAGCTGAGCCGTGCCACAGGACTTCTCCACTGTACTCGGCTGCATGAGTGCTCCTTCCAGTGCTATTCAATTTTATAAACAGATCAGCTCTAAACAGGCTGTCAGAGCTAACCTCTTTGAGTGTGCACTAGAGTGTGTGGAAAGAAACCCGTTCAGCCAGGCATGCCTCCCAGGCAAGGGCCAAAGCTCACAGATGGGAGTCAGTTTAGGAAACTGCTCCTCTTGCCCCTCGTTCTTCATTGCTGCCTCACAACTAGAGCTTGCTGTGTTGTTATTTGGGCACAAGATTATAGAGCCAGAAGACTGACTAAGACAGAGCCCTGGGGCCTGTCTGGGCCCTATATGCAGTGTGGGCATGGCGTTGTCGCTGTAGCAACGAGTCAGTGAAATGTTGACATGCTCCAGCTACCTTCTCTTTACACTCACTCCCCATGAAAGGGGCACAAAGGCCATTTTCAGCAACACTACACCATGCCAGCATTTCCTCATGGGGGAGGAATTTTCCATAGATAAGGTACTTTAAGCACTATTCTAAGGTTGCTGAGCAGCTTTAAATCAGGGAGCATAGCTCATCGTCTGCACTTCTTTATGACATTGACAGTAAAATAAGTGCTTACTGAAGATATKTGCTTCTTTGAAACAAAGCTATTTAAATTCGATGACGTGCAGGAAATGGTCCTAGCAGAAAGCATTGCTTATGGAGAGGTAAGAACAGAAGATTAAATCTGAGATGGCTTTTGGAAGTCTGACAAACGATCTCATGTTCTTTCAGCTCTCATGGCCATTGCTAACATTTTTTTAGCTTCTGTAGAAAGCTGGCAATGAGCTGCTACATGAAACCATTTTTTTTTCTCTTTGTGGAAAAAAAAACCCATCACTGACAAGGGAACAAGAGGAAGAGCACTGCCATTTTGCTGCATACCCACAACCTTCCACCCAGGCATGAGCAAGGTTCTCCTATTCCTCTCTACTTACCATGCTCTGAATCAAAAAAAGCTGCAAAACCGGTTATGTTCACAATGTTTGTTTTTCATTACTAACTCAAAGCTGAAGGAAAGAGAAATGGCAAGTCTCTTTCATACATTTCACCAGCTAGTGTCACAAACTCCAGGAAAAATATGTCAAAAACATCAGGGGAAAGGTAAACTTATGACTTCTGTGGAAAAGTTCACTTTAAGCTTTCAGATGTAATATTAAAACTCACTCTTTGTGATTTGAAATTGATGGATATCCAATGATGGATAATTTTAGGAAAGAACAGACAATGCTATACTCTTGTTTAATAAGATCTGAGCTCAGAAAGTTTTTTAAAAAAGAAAAAACCTCAATCATCGTATGGTCTGAATTAGGCACTCTATGAAAGTTATTTGATATAAATAAACTGCAAAGAGATGTTAGAGGTTAGAGTTGTGTTACGGTCTGATTAAACTAATAATTAAGCAGGGAAAGGCAGACACCTGTGGGGAGGAGTGTAAATAAATGGCTATCAAAAGTGATAATACCTCTGAAAGACTTATACTTCGGTCTCAGATGAGGCTGGTCATATCAGCATTAATGGACTAAATTCAGCAGGGGAGAAGTCACTCTGTGGCTAAGGACACTTACCTGCAGTTTAATTATACAATTACCCTTTGGGGCAGCAGACACTACTTGAACTCCCAAATGCAGGTTAGGGACCAAAATGACAGCACTATGAATATGGAGCAAAGGAGATAAGCTTGCCACAGCCTGCAGGAACCTGGCAAGCAGCATTGTCCATATGTTAATATGGAAGATGGCTYGGTGGCTTTTATCCCAATGATTTTTTTTCCATAAACCTGGTTTATTCATGACATTTTTAAATTCAATCTATTATGTAAATGTTCTTTATTATCTCTATCTAAAATCTGTTATGTAAAAGTCTTTAAAATAAGGCAAAACAGAAAGATGAGTAGTCAGTAAGTTGATTATTACATAATAACTTCTGTACTTCAGTTACAGTACATTCAGACACAGACCCTTTTAAGGGAGATATGTGAAGACATTTTTTTCACATGATTCTCTCAGCTTTAATTCAATTGAATGTTGAAAATGTCTTTATCTAGAACGAAGTCTGGTAAAATAGACAGTGCCACTGGTAGAGATGATGGGTTCTGTAATTTTCTCATTGATGTGAAAAGAAATACTGCTGTAATTAGGGCTTCTGATCTTCCTCTTCTGTTTGCTGCTCATTCCACAAGGATGTTAAGGCCTTACAAGAACTGTTATGTTGCGGCTAGAAGATAAGAAGAATATCTTCCACACACCAATTATTATTTAGTGCTTGAAAAATTGTCCCTCTTCACAACCCTTGGCCTTGGAGTGCTTGTAACCTCTTCTCAGTGGGATGCCAGATAGAGACATTTTGAATCTGAGACAAATATTTGCCTTCTCGATGATCTTGAGGAGAGCTGAGCTCAGACTGGGTTTCACAGAAGCTAATATGTTATGGATTAAATCCAAGACAGCTAATAGAAGATGTCAAAGACAGGAGCACAACTGAAACACGTTCCCCTCTGTGGCCTTGTGTCCAGAGTTGCAGCTGGATAAGTCTGAAGCTAAGAGCCATATCTTTAAACGCRCCTCCTCTGCTTTGGTTTCTGAAATCAATACACTGCATTATCCTGTCAGGAAATGAACGGGGAAGAGCAGTTAAAGCAGGTGGAAGGCTCATCCCCAGCATGAAACATGCAGAAGACATTTTTCCTGGGTACTAAATCTTAAGGCTGTGAGCCTATAAGCACTGCCACAGGAAAAAGTCATTGTGCACAACAGAACTACTCTTCTGTCTAAAGGTAAGTCCATAGATGGGATTTATCTCAACATATTTCTAGGATTTCATACTGGGTGGGGAGATCAGCTCTCTGAAGGTTGTTTCCATTTACCAGGGAGCCTTGACTATCAGTTTAGACTACCTGGGTTTTAATTGGGTGATATTAGTGTGCAGTAGGAAAGACTTCGTTTGAATATGTGTCACACACATCTTCCCTGTTTAATACCTCAGTGGAATTTAGCCCTCAAAGAAGTTCTTATTCATTTTGGGTCATGAAGAGCCACAAAACAGGGTTAAAGGAATAACAGAGTGGATCTGACTCCCTTTTCTGAGCACAGCTAAATCTGCTGGTCGTTCACATATTCTGCAGAATAAAATGATGTTGCCGAAGTTTGGTCAGAAATAGAACTAAGATGATCCAAATCAAATCTTTTAATTTGTAGAATTTGTAGAATAGTAAATAGAATACAAGAATATTCATATTTCATCATGCCATTAGTATCATAAGAAATAACAAAGTAAAAATTTCTGTAAAGCTAGTTAACTCTATTTTATTTCCTCCCTATTTTTCTTCAGTTGTCACAAACAGAAAACTCCCGCCCAGAGTCTGACTAATGTGTATTGTTTAATTTCAACTTTGTAATATAAAAAGAGAAATGTCACTGAAGCTTCTTTTCCTAAATCGTATCTTTTTATAAATGACTATTGTTTAAGAGTTTTGTTGGTTTTTTGCTGGTGAATATATAGAAAGGAGAGACAAAAAAAAAAAAAAAAAAAAAAAAAGGAAAATGTTATGCACAGTATTCTTTGAAACTAAAATGCTTTTTTTTTATTACATAAAATAAATACATTTCTGTTCCTTTCAGAATCTCTCTAAAGTATGTCTATATATCTCGTGTACATTTTAGAATCACAGCTGAGAACAATTGTTCTAAGAATGGACTGAGCAGAAGCAAAAGCTGCAGGAGCTTTACAGAAGCCACAGAAGAAACACAG
Organism: Nothoprocta perdicaria; assembly: GCF_003342845.1. NCBI lineage: Eukaryota > Metazoa > Chordata > Aves > Tinamiformes > Tinamidae > Nothoprocta > Nothoprocta perdicaria. The sequence goes on from NW_020455445.1 coordinate 1,117,611, forward strand.
TCAAACTCTGATGTCACTCTAATGCCATATTCTTTCAGGCACCTGTTAACAGTGACCCTCCACAGAGCTGTCCTTATTGGATCTACCTGCAGTGTTTTAACTCGAAATAAACTTAAAGAGATGATGCTACAGTTCCTTCATTTTATTGCTATTGAATCTGTTTCATTAATATGCATGCTGACTGAATAACTGCCTATGAACCTTCGAAAATGTGCTTCTAATCCCATCAGCGTTAAATATTAACTAGGAACCTGACTCTATCATTCGCTCACATTCTCTCTTTCTTAGCTTATCACTACCTGTGTGTCAGTAGGAGCAGTTATTCTCGCTGATAACTTCATTTATCAAAAATAAACACATTTCTCATGAATGTTATTAGCTTAGACAGCTGAACGTAATGGTGCTTTCGCTATGCAGTTAGGTGGAATTAATGCTCAATRGAGGGCAGGTTCGGGAATGTAGCCTCTAGTAAACATTTTGCCTCGGGGATTTTGTGCTATCTTTTCTTTCTCTTTTTCTTCTTTAGGGAATTTTTGTTCTAGGACTGCCATACGCTCTTCTCCACAGTGGATACAGTGGCCTGTTTCTTATTATCGTGGCTGCAKTACTATGCTGTTATACAGGCAAAATCCTAATCGCTTGCCTGTATGAAGAAAATGAAGATGGGCAGCTCATAAGAGTGAGAGACACATATGAAGACATTGCTAATGCCTSCTGCAAAAAGCTATTTCCCAAGCTAGGTGGTATAGTTGTCAATGTGACCCAGATGATGGAACTGATCATGACATGCATTTTGTATCTGGTTGTTAGTGGAAACTTGCTGTCACATAGTTTCCCATCTATACCAGTGACTGAGAAAACTTGGTCTGTAATTGCATTTGTTACACTGCTGCCGTGTGTATTTATCAAGACTCTCAAAATTGTTTCCAAACTCAGCCAGCTTTGCTCCTTGGTCCATTTCATTATCATCCTTGTGGTGATGACTTACTGCCTGACACAAACACATCGGTGGTCCTGGGCAAAATTTAGACTCTCCATTGACTTTGAGGACTTCTTGGTATCTGTGGGTGTGATCATTTTCAGTTACACTTCACAAATATTTCTTCCCACACTCGAAGGTAACATGAAAAACCCAGAGGAATTCAGACGTATGCTGAATTGGACTCACTTTTTTGCATGTGTCTTGAAATCAGCCTTTGCCCTGAGCACGTTCTTGACCTGGGGTGAAGAGACAAAGGAAGTGATTACTGACAACCTGCCATCATTTCTGCAAGCCCTAGTGAATTTGTGCCTCTTAACCAAGGCTCTTCTTTCTTACCCGCTGCCATTTTTTGCAGCCACAGAAATTGCATTTGCTTGTATTTCTAGAGGCAACCATCCCCGTTACAGATCTCCACTCTTTGCTCTGAGCGTAAGAGGCTCCCTGCTCCTGTTAACTTTGCTGATGGCAGTGTTCGTACCACATTTTGCCCTGTTGATGGGCTTAACAGGCAGTGTAACAGGTGCTGCTATGACTTTTCTTCTTCCTTCTCTCTTCCACTTAAAACTGAAATGGAAGAAATTGACTTTCTTAGAGAAATGTGCAGATATTTCTGTTTTTATTTTGGGTTTCCTCTGCAGTCTTGCAGGCATAGTTTGCTCAATAAAAGGGCTGCTTGAAATATTTGGCAGAGGGTAGAATGATTTCCTGAAAACCAATTAAGGCTCTAATCTTTTAAGCAAGAGATTGTGCCACTAGGTAAAACTAAGCATAAGCTTAAAATTTCTGCAATAATATTGCAGGATCAGGGCTTTACTTCATAAAAATATATGACTATAAACAAATTTTTAAAATTACCTTATMCACAGGAATGGAAAGACTCCTGTGAAAAAATTTTGATAGGAAGGAAAGTGTTTGAGATAGTTTAGCATGAAAATAGTTGCAAATGAATCTAATTTATTTTTGTACATACATGAGATACACATGTTAAAATGGATTCAGCACATGGTTTCACTAATTTTCCRGAATTTCTCCCCATGTTAGCTGTTGTTCAGTCTGGTCAAAGCTATCAAATTGAGCTCAGAAGGTATGATGGTATTTGAGAGCTGTCACTGCAAACTGATGAAGTACAATCTGACAGCATTCAGGGAATGTAGCTCAATACATGAACAGAGCAAAACAGAGAACTTCATATTTGATGTAAGCTAAGGTCTACTACTTGTTTTTAAATGAATAGCCAAAAAGAGAACTCAGCTTACTACAAGTTTGAAAACTCGCTTCTGTCATGAGCTCAGATGGGAACAGAGTCAGCAAAACAGACATACCAACAACTCAGAGTTAGGGAAAAGTGTATATGTTCTGAAAGAAGATAACTAAAGCCTGCAGYTTTTCTGCAAGTCTAATTTCTAAGATTCATTCCTCTGCAATGCAGTTCTATTGGTTGGGTTACAAGAAGCCTCACTGGTAGCATGAAAAAGTTAATATGCAGTTCACTTTCCCTCTTAGGCAGGAAATTTCTTTGATCTTCTTTTATCTGACAATRTTAAAAGCTCAATGGTGTAAATCAAGTTCAATAAACAGGCACACTGTTAACTTCTTGTACAACTTGTTACATCTTTAGCTTAAAAGATATTGGCTTAATAAAAAGATCAACATCACAGTGTATTTCACATTAGCGATAATTCATTATGATAGGAAGCAATCTAATCAGAGTGCTTTAATGAATACAAATTGTCTTATTGTGCTAAATCTATGTTATGTTAGGTAATTAAAGTAATGATTTGAAGAAGAAAGTTTACATTTTCGTTTTGAAGAGTTTCACACAACCTACTGAGGCATATTAAGAAGAAGGCATGTCAACATAAGCTTGGATCACGGAGTGAAAAGCTTAGCAGTAGCTGCTTAGTTGCACTATTTTTCTATGTGGTATTAATGCTTCTGGCCTGCATGAGCAACAGTGACCTCTCAAGGCTAATTTGCTGAATGATAAATAACATGCAATTAAACTTAGAGAAGAGTTCTGACAAGTCACATATGTCTCACACTTGTCAAATGTGGAATAATGACAAGCAGGTTATTAAAAAAAAAAATCTTTGTATAATTACAAAATTACAAGAAAATTGAAAAATGACTAGAGCTTCTTAGAATTTGTTTCCCTGCTTTAGGTCTGGGGGTCATATTCTCAACTCAGATCCACAAGAGTTTAATTTATTGGTATGTATATGTGGTGGTACAAAAGGTATTTTTGAGGAGTCTTTTTATTTTTATGTAGAATGCCAAAAATATATTATTTAGTGAAGTAGTTGAAAGCATATTATTACCCCTATGACACCGTCAGAAAGATATTATTAGTCAGATGATGTCAGTGAAAAGATATCATTACATTTGTGTGTGGAGAAGTTTCAAAGATAAACAAACATGCAGGAACAGTATTTGTTTTATTTATCCTATATAAATCACAGAGGACAGAAGGAGGTTCAAAAATTCTTTCAGCTACTTTACTTAACAACTTGCCACACACATCACCATTTTTTCTATCTTTAATGTGCTTTACCTCTTACTTTTCAGAAATCCTTGGAGTTGCCTCAGTGCATTTGTGCTTGGGAAAAGCTTAGATGGGATAAAGTGTTTATTGCATGAGGAGTTTAGGAATTTCCTGGCTTATCAGGGTGGTCCAAAAATGTTGAAATGCCAGCCTTTTTGAGAAGCTCAAGTCTATTTCTTTCAAGATAAAGATGGTAATTTCCCCACTCATTTCCACTCACATCATTTTATTTCACTTATACAAGCTTTTTCCTGCAAGAGAACATGATTCATGTTGTATAAGGCATTTACTATTATTGTCCCTATTTAATCATTTATATCGTCTCAGTCAAAAATCAGGGAATAAAATTAAGAAGGGAATATGACTAACAAATGAATATTACTGTAAATGTTAAAAAAAAAAAAAAAAAAGGAAAAGGAAAGGAAAGGAAATATCATCCAAGGGGAAGATTTGAGAAATTACTTAAAGGAGGCCACTAGAATAAGAGAGAAAATGTACTTCACTATTCCCTTTTTGAGGCCAGCACTGCTCTGTATGCAGAGAGCTGCCCATTCAGGCCGTAGCCATACACCCTTAAGAGAAGCTGCCTGCAGTGGCCAACAAGATTAAATGAACCTCCCAACTCTGAAAGCCAAGATACACTTACATACCCYATAGACAAGATAAAGATAGAAATACATATTCATAGTATGAGACTGATTCCCCAGAAATCATTTTCTAAAACACACAATTGCATATTCTCAGTTACAGACCTATTTCTGAACACTTTCCAGTGGCAAAATTCTATTACAAATGTATAGAGAGTCTTTGTAACTATCTGCATTAGGCATTAAAATACCATCTATTGAAAATATTTAGAGAATCAAGTTAAGATGGAATTATTAAGAATTATGAACAGGAGACACTGTATTCGCCTGTAAAATGACTATCAGGTGTTTTCATCACTAAATTTATAGTACCAATCATAAGAATCACTGAAGCCAGAAAAAAGAGAAGACTTGGTAAGTATTATTAATCCACTATTTTGAGCAATCCTGGATTATTCCTTGTAATACTTGACAGTGCTTTATCAAAATTAATTCTGAAAATAAACAACCAATGGTAGCTAGCATGAAGAAATACTAAGGAACTAATTATAGTTTGAAATAAAACATTTTCAAACAGCCTTGCTGTGCCTGCAAAAGTCTGAGTAAAGGATTTTCTTTCCCTTCCACAGGAATATCCAAGGGTTACGCAAAATGCTTCTCCCGTTCTATAAGGTCTGCAGTATCAACACCAAGTCCCGAACTCAGTTTCTGGCAGTTATCATTCCTACTTCTGACAGCAGTTATGCATTTTCAGCCAGTAAGATTACTTTAAAACTAAAACGTAGGCACCAGCTAAGGTCTCCCCTGCAGATAAGCTCAGGAATTTCAARTATTTGCTTAAGAAAGCTTTCAAAAGTTTTAAGCTGAGGTGAAGGTGAAATCCTGGCTTCCACTGAATCATTGGGACTATTCTCACTGACAGTGGTGGACCAAGACTCTAACATATATAGTCCATTAACAACACTTAATTTACTTTTACACCAAAGTTTGTCAGTTTAAGACCTTAACTTCATAGCTGGGTAGTATTTTCCACATTATCACATCATTTCTCTTTTTTCCAGCAGTGAGATGTTTCCTTGTTGATGCCACTGATATAGAATCATAGAATCACAGAATGCTTAAGGTTGGAAGGGACCTCAGAGGTCATCTAGTCCAAATTCCCTGCTCACGCAGGGTCACCTAGAGCACGTGGCACAGGGCTGCGTCCAAGCGGGTTTTAAAGATCTCCAAAGAAGGAGACTCCACAACCTCTCTGGGCAGCCTGTTCCAGGGCCCTGTCACCCTCACTGTCAAGTAATGTTTCCTTAATTCCTGTGGAACTTTTGGTGCCTCAGCTTGTGGCCGTTTCCTCTAGTCCTGTCGCTGGCCACCACTGAAAGGGGCCGGCCTCCTCCTCCTCACTGCCTCCCTTGAGGTATTTATAGACACTGATCAGGTCCCCCCTCAGCCTTCTCTTCTCCAAGCTGAACAGGCCCAACTCTAGAGCTATGTTAGAAAAGTTATCAAAAGAAGCTCTTGAGGCTAAAACTACTTCATTAACACTTCATCCTTGATTATTCACTTCAATTTCATTCTGTGAATTCCCTAACTACCTGTACAACTCTTGTTTTAAACTGCTTACTCTGAAGATTTGGTTGTACAAAATTGGAACAAATAAGGTGTTCTACCTATAGTCCATTCAACTTGTTTCAATATTAAGTATTTACACTCAGAACTAAAAGATTTAAAAAATTTATAACTGATTCCTTGAAATAATTTATCCACTTTGTTACTATTAATATTCTGTATTATTATTAATTATCTGGATGGTACTTACTGTCCGAAGGACATGTATGTGAAACAAATTGTGGGGAAGTTTATCATCTTCTATAGTAGCTACACAACAGCTGTTTCTGTAGAAAGTACATAGTTTCTGATCTTTTAAGTATTCATGTCCAGTGCTTGAATATTYGTCAAGTGTAGCTACTTTGGAGTTAAACTATTATTTTTATATCTCTTTTACTATGCTTTTTAAAAATCTAGTTTTTTTCAATATGGCCACCCTTCAAATTTATAAAATATTTTTCTTCACACTGACTCTCTCAAASCAAGAAATACCAAAACCTCTATTTTACAGTTTGAAGGTCAATACTCAGAGCATAATCACCCAAAAGGGAGTCCTAAGAGAATTTTGAAAGCTCCAGGTTATTACTCTTTTCAGGATTACTTTTATTTCCTCCTTCATCCTTGCTTTCTCTGCCCGTTTGTATCAGGATRGCAGAAAAGTTTGTAATACAGTGAGCAGCCCATTATACAGTTTAAATATTTAACTGAGAGCTGCCTTTCCCACYTAACTTTTTTGTCTTAAATACATAAAATAGAAAGAGATAAGGGGAAATGAAGCAGCTAAGTATATACATAGGGAAGCAGCAAGTGGTAAGAAAGGGAGTACGTAGGAGAGAAATTAAGATGAAAAAAATGCAACAAAAAAAAGCAAAAAGCAGGGGAAAGAGGAGAAAAGAGAAATAAAGGACTATAAGGAMGAATTGTGCAAAACTCTTCAGCAAAACGTTGGAAACCAAGAACAAGGAAGGTACAAAGAAAGATCATAGAGAGGAAAAGGCTCAAAAAAGAGAGAAGAGAAAACAGAACGGGAGAAGCCATCTGTAAGAATGCCATTGCCTGCAGATATTTTCTGGTTTTGTACAMGCAGAAATTCAAGCTTCTCTGATTGATGCAAGTCGATATAATCTATGTGTGATCAGTTTTCATTTCCTTGACTTACCCAAACATCTCATAAATTCAAAATATTTAAAATGAAATACTTATTTTTTCCTGAGATTATCTCTGTTTAATGTTTTCTGTTTTCCAAAACATCTTAAAAAGTGCTAAATAAATAATATTATAAGAACATTTGACTTCTCTGTATGTCATTGTTTATTCTTCTTCCTTTGACCTTCCCACAGCATTAATCCAGAGTTATGCACAGGATTTACACCCTGAAAGTCAGTGAAAAAAAAAAGATTCTAAACTGAAAAAAGTTCTCATGCGATGACCATTACAAAGGACAATTTTCACTTTGCACCAAAACCTGCAGAATTCTCATCTTGGGAACAGTCTGAGTTGGTCTGGGTGTGTGTGTTGGTAAGCCCTGACTAGGGTGGAGTTCATGAAGATGATATTGAGATATAAATGTTCCAGGATACAAAATAAAACACTCTTGTGAACTCCTTCACATAGCAACAGCACCACTTTAACCTTTAAGCCAGTTCGCCAGAATCAAGGAAGTGGAACCTGGAGAACACAGGACCAAGGGCCACAACAACAGGTCCCCATATACAGTGAGTGCTTAGCAATGCTCATAATTTGCAATAATAACGTAATGAGCAAAGATAAGGTGATGGCAGGGGGATTAGCAGAGAGCACTCAGCACACATAAGCCATGCTACATCTACCAAAYTCCCCAGGCAGCTGCTTCAGGGACAGTAAGCCTCAAGTAGACAGCTGTGTCCCCCTGCTGCCATCTGTGGCTTGTGTGCCTAGTCCCACCACTCACAACAAGCTGCACAGTTGCAGATGCACAACACCCATCTGCAGAAGGAAGTCTCTCACACCTTCTTGCAGGGGACATGGATAGCACCCAATCCAYTGGATACAACAGCTTTCCAAAGGTTTAATCAACTGGTAACTAATCCCAGGAGTATAAACAGGGATGGCTACAGAGAGGAACGGGTTGCCAGCTGAGGTATCAGATGGGAACACAGAGCAGGCATTAAGTTATCAGTTTTATTAGTCAACGCTAATCTCATCCGCTCAGACCTGCTAATTACACTTCTGGAGAAAGTTTATTAAGAATGGTGTGAAGGGATTCTGAATTGGGTCGAATTTAAAGGTGGGTCAACCTAAATCCTTTCCTTATTGTGAGTGCTCCCAGAACTCCTCAGAGCGCTGATTTCCAAAAGCTGTTTTATTACAAACAAACAAAAGATAATGTCAATAAAAAGAAGTTGAACAAATATAGAAGATTTGTAAATAAATTTCTCCTCTGCTCAGAAACAGTTTTAGTGCAGATCCTTTCTTTCTGTCTTGCTCCATCCTGCAAATCAGAGACTTCCTGGGTTGCAATAGTCCCTCCTTGCTCCTCAGAGAAAGACTACTTTACATCACAGTGAGGTGTTTGCCACCTCTTTATCTTGGACATCCCYTACTCTCAGTTAATGCTGCCAGCTCCTTGCCTCTCTCCTTCACATGCTGCAGGTGATGCTCGCCTGCACRGTCTATATAGACCTCAGGAAAGAAATAACTTCCCCATGTCTCTGTGGGCTGCTTTTAACCACATGCAGCAGCCAGGCCAAGGGAAATTTAAAGGGGGAACCTTCTCTCCTGGGTCAATGATGTATAGCAGATTTTGTGTTGTTTTCACATGATAAACTGAAAACAGGCAAATAAAACTTAGAGATTGGCTTATCATTTGAGTTAAAAAAAATAGAATCCTTACTTTTCTAATCATGTTAATCATTATCTTTGCCACTGTGGTTCCAATTTTTATTCTTTAGGAAGAAAAGTCAAGTTTAAAAAGARAAGTGTCTATCAAAGAAAACATGTCTATTTGAGTTACGGTAGGTGAACCCAACCAGAGCTTGAAGCAGGCTAACAGTTCTGCTGTTGGGCTTCCAGACAGAATTTGAATCATGCATTTGGGCCTAAGGTTTACTTGTATTCCCTATCACAATACCAGCCAAGGTGCCTTCATGGTCCAGTATTTCCAGTATTTCATTATCATTTGTGCACCATAAGACAGGGAAAAGATTTCCCATGCCAAGATGTTGCCTTTTCTGCTTTTTTTTTTTTATGTGTCCTTTCAAGCAAACTACGTCTTTGTTGTATGATTGCTAGGAACCATCTCAGGATCCTGAAGACATTCTCCTTCTGGACAGAGGTCATTGCTATGGTGTATTCATGCASGTTTTTTTGCAGGGAAGCTCTGTGCACTCAGCCATAGGCAAAGGGCAGGCTGCAATCTGTGAATATTCCCGTCCCTCTGATCAGCTGCTGCGTAGCTCACACTTCATCACGGCTGTGTGCACGAAATAGGTGAAATCACCAGGCCACAGAACACTAATTCTGTTCAGCCAAACATCATGTTTCCTTATGCTCTTCATCCAAATAGAGAAAAAAAAATCAAATTATAGGAGTCTTCTTATCAATCTTGCCATCCCTTGGCCTCGTACAGAAAGCATTACTGGAGTCAGGCATACGCCACAGTTATTTCTTGACTGTGAGGGTGACAGCACATTGGAATARGCTTTCCTATTCCAATAGGAAATATAGCGGAATAGAGCRGTTGTGGAGTCTCCTTCTCTGGAGACATCCAAAACCTGACTGGAYGTGGCTCTGTGCAATGTGCTCTAGGTGGCCCTTCTAGAGCAGGGAGGGTTTGGACTAGATGATCTCCATAGGTTCCTTCCWGCCTAAGCCATCCTGTGATTCTGTAATCTGCAGGGTTGTGAAGCAGGGAAAGAGGAGACAAAGTGCAGTAGTCATGAGAGTTGTTAAGGCCATGGACCTCATCAAGGAAAGGTCTTGGACTTCGAGTCATGAATTTCCATTCTCTAGGACAAGATGGGCAGATCTGAAGTGCACTTCATAAGTAAGTATTTAATGCACAACACCATCCTCAAATTTTGTCTGTACAACCTCATTCAAAAAATCCCAAGCCATCTTATACAAGTCAAGGTTACCATTTAAGACTTACCTACATGTCTAACTTGTTCACCTATCCTGGAATAAAATATTGACTTTGATTCTCAATAACTTTTCTTCCCTTTTATCTTTAAAAGCAGAAAATACAAATACGTCAACTGAAGCAAATGGGATGTTTTACTTAGTGTACAGCTCTTCTGTCAATGCAGCATTTTAGCCTAAGGACTAATTAAGATTCTTTTAGAGTAATTGGATATGGTAAGCTTCTGGAATAACTCTAAGCCAGTAAAATTGGAAGGGGCTCTTAGAGGACTTGTATCTTAATGACATCTGGTCAAGAGGTTATTTTGAAAACCAAGAAGTCTCTCTGTCTTAGTTACGCAACTGCAAATTTCCTCTTGAATGAACCTGGGGATGTGGTTCTGAGACCACATCTCTTAAAACAGAGTAAGGGACACAAAGCCTTTGAATATTGACATTGTGTGATAGAAATGGTGCATTGGAGCAGTGAACATAATGTTTTAATGCTTGGGACTACTGTAATTTYCTGCTTAATGCTATTAAAATTACTGATGAAAGATTGTTTCATTTCAATGATTAATTTCTAATACATAATACATAGTATGTTATGTAAAGGAAGCATAACTTCATTTACTATTGAACTGAAACAATCTTAGAATATATACTGTAAAATGCAGAATGGAATTGGATAAGATAGGATAGGGAAGGGAAAATSATTTTGTAACTTTCTAACAACTGACACATTTGACATTTTAGGAAGAATAATGGTAAAATAATAAGTACTATAATACTGGTCACTTTAAAAAGCACGATAGTGTCATGGTATTTTCAGTGCCTTGTTGATGTGCAAGAGTGGGTATGTACTATAACACCTATTTAGAAGTTACAGGCATAAGCTGCATTACTTCACTGAAGATCACATCCCCAAACAAAATGCCAGAAGAAGTGAGCTCTGGAGAGAGCAAGGCACAATAAATCCATAAACCAAGACAAAGGTCTTTGAGGGAATATGGAATATTCCCTCTGAGGGAATAAGGAATATTCCCTTGCCTACAGTGAAAATGTTAGCTTTAAGAACAAACACTATTTCACTCAATGTAAGCCTGGATTATATGCTACTTTAAAGCACTTAACAAAACAGGTATCAAAATTATCCAGAGCTGCTTTATGATGCAACCTACTATATGGAAAGCAAAGTGGAGAATAATCTGCTGGTTTAATTACAAGATTAGAGCCAATGCAATATCTGCAGCTTTAATAAACATTCGACCCTTTAACTGAATGTGCTCTACAAACACATTAATGTCCATCTGGGAAATAATCCAATGAAATAATCCAATCATACCGACTGGGAACGACTGGTAGATTGGCAAGTGAGGGCTTATATTCTTTGGACTGTTCTCTATTAGATTGTGGATGGAGCTGTGCGTCTTTCACACAGTTTTTCATTTTTGAAGGTAACCATTGAAAACCACTTGTCATGAAATGAGTCTATCTTCAATATGAAATTAAGTTCTCCTGTATTAGCTCTAGTACTGAAGTACTGACCTTATTCCTCAGTTATTAGCAGAGAAAAAAGGAAGCTCAATTTCTCTTCACTAATTTCATCAATGTTTCACAGAGGTACTTTGCCTAGCAGAAGCAAGCTGGAGTCACTGCTGTTTGTCTTCTCTGGCAAACAGTACTCTGACAAGTCTGCTCAACGGGACCTCTGCTTATTGATAAAAAGAAATTCACCTGATATCACTCTTCAGAAAATGCAAATATTTGCYACTCAGCCACCTGCAAGACCCTAGTCTTAGGGGCCATCTTTGACAGGGAGTCCAGCAAAGAGAAATTAACATTTTTTTTCCAATTATTCTATTGGTGCATGTTGGACCTGTGGTRCTCAAATCCCAAGCAAAGATGTAAGCCTTCCAACTCTGATGCAATAGAGAACTATGAAGTTGGGACTAGTTTGTGTCTAAGGTCTAAGTAAAATTAAATCCTTCTGAGTCAGTCTGGTCCACTTATACAAAAAAAAAATGATGATTGTATTAATTTAGAGCCATGTAGAGTCAACGGGTCCTGATTGTTTTGGGGGATTTTGAGGTGCAAACAGAGAAGTCCTTTCCTGAATGTGTAATATATAAAGCAGACAAAAAATAAGAAAAAAAAAAGAGAGGTATAGCTAAGTCAGTCAATTGCCCAAGTCTGAGGAAAGGAAACCCGTTCAAGTATTCTGCCCATTCTTCCTATAATGGCTGTTTTTAATATATAGAGAGGTCCCTTATTACTTTTCATAGGGGCTGTCTTCAAGAAGGGAGAGAGTAATAGCAATTATTACAAAAGAGGCAATTTGGGTAAAGTTGCTTATTAATATTTGTTTGTTTGAATGTTGATTCTAGAAATGAAAAAGTCTGTAATTAATTCCTGTAAAATATCAAATAGCAAGCAAAAGGTAAGAGTTTATATCCAGTTTTACCTTTAGCAAGTAAGAGTTGTCAAGAAAATCAAACTCATCAGTAGTTAAAGCGCAAACTGTCAAGGAGCAATTTTTTCCTATCAGTTTTGTGAGGAGCTCTATGGAAAATCTTCACACTTAAGACATATGAGGACTTCTTCTTAAATAAAACTTTTAGCTTTACCTTGGCAATAGACCTRCACTGATACATTCCCTTCCTGATGGAATTTATAACTGTGCAATGTCTACAGATATTAAGCCTTAGAGCAGATATCATTTTGGTGCATGTTGGAATGAAATCCAACCACATGAAAGATGTTAGATACTTTTTTTCTCTATTTTTACATTTTGCCCTCATTCTAATGATGCTGGATGCTGAAGAGCTCTCTCTCTTGGTCCCASAATTTCCTTATGGAATCTATTTTTGCCCTATCTTCTCCTTAAAATGATGACCCAGATTTTCAAACATTTCCACAGAGGCAAAACGTATTTGTGTAACAAGTACAAAACTATAATTTACAGTTTTAGATAAACACTTTCCTTTGTATTTAGGTGGTTTTACTCAAAAGCTGATGAACCAGCTTGCATCCTTGAGAGAACAGGTCTTAGTGGTATTCAGGCTATTCCTTTCATGCCTAAAATCTAGCAAATTTATCCATAAGGGAAATGGAAAGGTAGATGTATGAGGTATGTTTTTACGCAAATGAGGGACTCTAATTATGGTGGTATTGTATATAGATACTGCATCTTCATAAAGTCTATCCAGAAAAATAGCGTGTCTTTGACAGGGCTGATGGCAAATGTCTTAGTAATTATGTGAAAAAGGGTCAAAATATGCCAATTATTTCCTGCTATACATTTCCAATCTCCAGGGATTTATGGCTCAGCAAATCCCTGAATGTGAGATATTGGATTTTTGCTTGTAGGCCCTGGTGGATTTTTCCTCTTTTGCTTTGTGCAGAAGTTTTTGAACATGTATAAACTTCTGGTATTATGGTATTCTGTGTGTAAGAGTTTCAAGGTCTAATGAATTTTGTTTATTCTCAATCTGCTTCCCCAAAATATCAATTTACCTCTCACTAACTTCTGTATTAGAAGCAAAAGTCACTGTTCACCTTCTGTAGGGCCTGCTGACTCTAAAGAATCAAGTTGTCTCTTGTCTCTCTTGGCGTAGTTGTTCCTCACAGTGTTATTGTCTTTATTTGAACTCTTTCTTGTTCTGTCCTGTCTGTGGTGGGGATAAGAGAGGGGCAGGGGCATGCGTAGACCAGAAACAGAGCACAATATGAAGAAGTAGACATAGCGTGACATAGTAGACATAGCTATTCTGTTCTCTATTCCTGTAAGTATAATTTCCTGCTTTATTATTGTTAGCATTGTTCTCACCACGGTGACGCAAAGAAAGTAGCTTGGAACTGGAGGCATTCTATTTATCAGACCAACTGAAAAACCAGATAATTTTTTGGCACACATCTTGAAATACCTAATAACCTACCCAAAATCTTGCCTTATTCTGCAGTTGCTTCTATGACCATTGCTGAACATGAAACAGTTATTTTTCACAAAGCTATATGTTCCATTTCAAAGACCTTTCTCTTCTAAATGGTAGTAGTTAGCACAGACTTTATCTCTGCACACAATGTTAGGTTTGTTTTTTTCCACCCAGTGTGCTACAGTCCAGTAATCAAAATCGCTGGTCTGAAATCTCAAAATACCTCACTGAGACACTTCAAAAAATTACTGCCACATTCACCACCTTCCATTTCTTTCAGCTAGAAGCAGAAAGAGGTTATATACCATAGTTAGTAATTCAGTCATTTCATCCTCAATTTCCTTTAGAACTCCTGGGTAAATACCATATGGTCCTGGCAGTTTGCTACTGTTCATTTTGTAAATTTGTTCTATAACCTCCTCCACAGACATTTCAGTTTAAAACAGATCCTCTGACATGTCCCTGGTAAAGAGGAATTCTAGAGTGTGAATCTCCTCAGATCTTCCAGTGTAAATAAACTTTCAAGAATTCTTTTTTTTTTTCCTTCTCTGCTATATCTTATCTTCACATTTATATGTTAATTGGCCTGAATGACTCCAAATTTTCTGCTTACAATGTCTCTGAGGAAGAGTTTGCTAATAGTTTTTATGACCTCAACAAGTAGCCTCTAAAACATTTATGGTTGGCCTGTGATTTATGTTATTATGCTTAACTTGCTGCTGTTCACATTCCTTTCTCTTTTGCTAAGGTTGAAGTTTTTTTGAAGTTACTTTGGTTCCTGCCTACCCCAGTAAGCAGATGATGTGTGCATAGTGCTCCCTTGAAAACTCGGCTAAGACGGAATGTAAAGCAGCATAGCTGTGCTCTTCTTTCCAATACGCCTTGCTGCTGAAATGAAGAAAGGGGATTAGTACTGAAAAGCATGTTGCTTGGGCAAAAGGCCTATCAAAGACATGTCTGAGCTGTTTAGTTCCCGAATTACGTAAAAGTTGATTTTATTCCCCTCCCCCCCTTTTTTTTAATCTTTATCCTAGAATTAGGCAAATCACTTTTCTTAGATCAAATCATTTTTCAAACTTTTCGGGCTAGTTTGGGCCATCATGTGCCCATTCAGCCCCAAATGCTGATAGTTAATCACAGAAGGCATCTCTCTGGATTAGTGGGAAGGTGGTGACCAAGAGCTTGAAAGGTGAAGCCTTCAGAATCTTACAAAACACCCCATAAGAGTCACTTTACTGGAAGAATCTGCTGTCACAACTTGTGCAGAGGTCGTTTTACTTACTCCTTTTTGCTACTTTGATTATTTTTTTCTGTGTCATTTCTGTCTCAATGTTCTCTGACTTCAATAGTAAGTCTATTTTAAAGCAACTAGACTCTGTTTTTCACTTCAGTTAAAGTGTGAACAAATGAACAGCCACAGTAAGCAAAAATGTAAACTGCTAATCTAAACGAGTGAGATTTCACTAGTGATAAAATGCTGTTAGTCATGTCTATTTTTCATGTCATTTTTCATGTCATAAATCACTTACAATATATAACTTATTTTTAATTACTTTTACTGAACATTTTTTCTACATTCTGTTTTAAATGGATATAAGTTTGTTTCCTTTTATATATCGATCTAATTTCATTTCTTTTTTACTGCCTTTATGGTGCTTCAGAGTTAGAAGGATATGTTTATCATTAATAATATTTTCTTCAGAAGCTTTTACAGCTCTTTTTTTTTTAGGAGGACTTTCCATCCAAATCAGGCTTGTAAAACTACAGAGGAAAGAAAACAATAAAACCCTTTTGTGACTCATTGTTAAAAACTATTATTTTTAGACATGTCTTAGGACAGTGGTCTTGCTTTGTTTCTCTGCTTTTTAAAGACTGTTTTATTCATTGCTTTCCTTTTTGCTATATACTCACATTCAGCTCCCCAGTCAGTGTTCATGCTTTCCTGCTGTTTGAATTCTTCCTGGTCTTAACTCAGTATGAATTTCTGCATGTATTTACTCTGTGATTTATTCTGTGGCTGGTTTTCAGGTTGACCTAGCTCACATGCTGACTGCGAATGCCAGAAGTTAGAGAGCTGTGGTTAATATGCAAATACCAGTGTATCAGAAGCAGCACGTAGGGAAGAGGGTTTTTTTCTGAGCTGATCTACACAGTTGATGCAATCTATATACATAAATGAAAATCAATAGATGGTAATGGAAAGAAAATCACTTGGAGAGAATCAGGGTTTACAAAGAACAATCCCTCAGGGGAGCACAAATATGAACAAAAGCTGTTGCTTGGGTGCTGGAGAGGAGAAGTGCACAAAGTTCTTCACAAGGTGCTTTTTCTATCCCAGATCCTTCCTGCAAACCCTACAGATAAGCCACAGATAACTTTAATGTGTATGTGTTTTGTTTTATTTTGTTTTCACTTACCATAGCCACAGAGAAAAATAGCCATCCTAAGACAAAATGTGAGAAACATCCAGTTTATTATGGCTCACCTACTTAGAAGACTTTACCTTTATCAGAGCCACAGAAAACAAATTTTCAAAGGATGTAGTGTCCTAGATGATTGATGTAATGAATTACCTAATCAATTTGCTACTGAAGGACAAGGCAATTTCCTGTCTAGACTGTATTGTAGAAGTGCTTGATATTAATTTTCAACGAGAGAAAGAATAGCTGCCTGTGACTATTCACTGTTCACACAAAGCCTGCAAAAGGCTCTGCAAGTCTTTAAAGGTAATGTTAAACTGGCTAAAGACAGAGTCCACAATAAAACTTAACCTCCTKCTCTCCTCAGTCTTCCTGTTGAGAGGAGACACTGTTTATTTCTGACTTAATAGAAAAACTTGCAATACTAAATCTAACCTTGTCTCAGGTCTTCACTTACACTCCTGAAGGCTGCTTGGCTTAACTGCAACACTCCTATTTGTTATATCAGGCTAATAGAAATATTCGTGGAATAAAACACTTCTGGAAAGTAAGGGTATCACAATTCAGGCAAAAAGTTATTTTCACTGCTCAGCTATTTTTTCCCTATTGTTAAACCACATTCAGTTCAAAAAACAAACAGAAACCACRACTCTATTTCACTCATTAAGCATACTGTACTAACATACTAGCATACTAATGTATTAACATACTTATATTCTAAATGTGCGTCATTTGATTTCTTTAATTATCTATCACAGGCTTTTTACCATGCATGTTTATTATCACTTACTTGTTATATCTCTGCTACAGGGTAAACATCTCTTTAACCTGAGTCTTAGCATTCAGTTGAAGCATTAATTCAGAATTTGCAACACTTTGTTATAGCTTTATTTGCCCCAATGTTCAGCTAACCTTGTGATTGAAAACATGGCTCCTAAGTTACACAGATGATTCAGGATCATGGTGGTCTTGATACAGGCCTTGCATACACCCTTTTATTCTGACATCAGATGTAGATTTCCATATATCAATGAAATAAGAAAATTTTCAGAGGTAAAGCCAAAAGAGAAATATACTGTTGGCACTAAACAAATACAGTTCTAATTCATCACATATTWAATAAGTTATATCCTGAAAAATTCTTTTAACTTTAGTGAGAATTGTGCCTGAAGTGAATATGCAAAAGTGAATACGGACTTCAGAGTTTGTTTTATATCAACATATAAAATGTCACCATCTTAGCTGTTTCCTAGGTCAGGGCTATATGGATAGGACTGTGCTGCCTATTGCCCCAGCAAAAGCAAAGCAAATGGAGTTTTGAGTACAAATGTATTTTCTATAGCTCCAAGAAAATGAATATTTGAGATTTTCCAGCCTTAAATATTTTGTTAGCATTCATAGTTTTATTATACCATAGAGAATAACATAGGTTGTAAGGATACATCTGGAAATTAAATATTAATGTGRTATAAATATCTACAACATTATATAAAACAATACTTTCCTGCTTGCATGGCACTACAGTGGACTTCTCCCAGGCTGAGAGCACAAGGAAAGGCTCGTTGCCCCCTTGCCTTGCACAGCCTCCTGTGCCCGCTGAGCTGAGCACCAAGCAACAGGAGCAACAGCRGGAGCGTGAGCAGCGGCCTGTGTCCAGGCCATGGGCGCTTCACACCACAGAGTTGCACCAGGATGCTGCCGGCCCTGCTCACACGGTGCCCATGCAGCCAGTGAAGTGATCCGGCTAAAAACAGAGGTCTTTCGTTTGGAATTTCTTCTTTTCTTGTTGCTTTTCTAAGCCTACTCCTGCAGCACAAGKGGACTGTCAGAGCAGAGCCCGGATGGGAGGCAGCGCCTTGCTCCAGCAAAAGCTGTGTCCCAGAGCCAAATCCCAGCCAGGGGAAAACCTGCCAAAACTGAAAGTTTCCCGTAACAGCAGGCAAGGTTACTGGAGACTTTGCCCTGAGGTGCCGGGGCACGCAGCCAGGCCCATCAAACCCCCACGTTTCCCAGCTGCAATCTCCACGGCTGGCATCGCTTCACCCCACAGGCAGACGTCTCTTAACACTTCCTTTTACACTTCCCTGTTTTCCACGAGGGGAAGACACCAATACAAAACCTGTCTGAGAGCTGTGAGGCTCTGTAATCCTCTTCATAAAATGTTACATATATATTATGTGTATATATGTATACACAGGTTGTGTGTATATATATATACATACATATTTCAAATTGAACAATCTACTGAGATTAATAAACCAAATTAGTCTTTAAAATCAGACACCTGGATTGTATTTTTTTTTTATTTCTGAACTGCACCTTTTTTGTCCAAGTGTAAAAATGGAGGAAAAGCACAAGCCTATTTGCTGCCAAAAGCAATGCAATAATCCTGCTTGACCATCGGTTTTCTGACTGCATCATGTATTCCCTCTACCTGATAAAGCAGTAGAATGATAGATGTGTTAGTACAACATCTGCATTTGTCAAAGGTGAATGTGCTCTTGCACTGTGCTGAAAAACAGTCTGTAAGTGTCGCTAATATAATTAACAGCCTGCTCAAGGAAAAGCGCTTCTTAAAAGAAGTTCTTAAAAACAGAAACTAAAGAATAGCTAGCACAAGATCAGGTGTACACAACTATTCAGCTGCCAATGCTGATTTTATTCAGTCCTGGTTAAGTTTCTCTCTGCTGTTAGCTTGCTTCTGAGTCTTTGTCAGCTGCAGAGCTCTGTGCAGACACGCACTTGGCACTGATGCCTGTATAGATGATAGCAGGATAGGGAGCAGTAGATGATATCTCCGGGCCAGATCAGAAGCTGGAAGAAATTGGCTTCAATGTAGCTCTGACAGTTTACACCAGCTGAGAACCACGGCTGCTATCTCTGTGTGAAATGGTGTTTCAAAGACACATCAGAGCTTTGCTTTTCTTTCTTTTTTTTTTTTTTAAATTGTTTCATTTCTTTAAGGACTGCATTATCTTGATATGTCCCAAATTTCCAAATGAGAGGGCTCTTTCTTACTTTTCTTACTTTTTCTTCCACTTATTCTAACAGTTACATTTGTTGATCTTTTTTCTCCTCAATTTCTCTGATAGCAACTTGAATTTGATTTGCCATGTTAAGAAGATTGCTTCGGACACTTAGAAATAGATTGAATAAAAGATTTGGGTGTCTACAGATGACATGTAGCCAGAGTTAGGCACTCTATGCCTTACACAGGATCATTATACACCCCAAATTATTATCCAAAGATGTTATAGTCTGAACATTGAATTGCCTCTGTCCCAAGACTTGGCATAGAGGACTGCACTACTTACAGGTCTAACAGAAAGATGGGCATACTCAGTATATTGGATTGGATATTGTTTTTGTTTTTTTTTTTAATTTTCAATGTTGAGTTTTCTGATTCTAAGTCTTACTCATGGTCCATGGGCATCTCTGTTTCTTTATGCAGATACCTCTGTGGAACTGAAAGGTTGGCTTTGTGATCTGGATTAAAGATTATACTTTGTTCATTGCACATAGATTTACCAACTTTTTTACAACACATTTACAACAATTTTTACAACAATTTTACCATTTTTTAAAAAGAAATTTACCATTGGCATGACTCTATAGAAGAATCAGTATTGTTTTTTTCTGGACTTCCACTTGTATCATTAGGAGGCCAATTCTTAAACAGAATTAATTAATGCTTGAATTAATGCTACTACCTGGATTTTTGGCATTTTTTAAAAATTATTCAAGAAGTACTACATTTTGTCAAAATGCATTGAACCTTAAGCTTGCTATCAAGGCAGTCTCTTTCCAGAGGTGCTGTTACACAATAAGGTGTAATAGTAATAGTAATAGTAATAGTAACAGTAACAGTAACAGTAACAGTAACAGTAACAGTAACAGTAATAGTAATAGTAATAATAATAATAATAACTGAATTGCTGAAAAGAGGATATTCTGCATCAGATCTGTCTAGATCTGTTTGAAGCCAGTATAAAAAGACACCATGAAATGCAGTGCCCATTGGATTAGGCCATTAAACTCATTGCTTTAAAATAATAATAATTTTTTAAAAATCAATAATAAAATATGTATTTGACTTCAGAGTAGTTCCTTAGAAACTCATGAAACTTCTTGCTTACATGTGGAGATATAAGGTGTCATATGAAAAATATACTTGTATCCTCAATTTATCAACTGCAATGTTGGAAAGGGAAGGGAAGGGAAGGGAAGGGAAGGGAAGGGAAGGGAAGGGAAGGG